>NC_080045.1:1861949-2122442 GCF_012489685.1 Lotus japonicus | reverse complement strand
AGAAGTCAGTCTCTGAACTCATAGATGAAAAACTATATTCTTGTTAATGACAATGCTGTTCTTCGTGCTAAAAACGATGTGCTAGAAGATCAACTTGCATCATCTGATGTTAAGTATGAGACAAAATATGAGAAAGCGTTTCAAAAGTTCCTTGCAAAGGGCATATAAAGAAGTCTTATGGCTTCAATGATCTATGGCATGAGCAGCATGGGAACAATGGCCTTGGCTACTTTCAATCCATGGAAGATAAGTCATCTGAGCCCAAACGCGAACCATTGCATAAGCATTTCGTTCCCGCTGGCACGGTCATTCCAGAGAAGGTTAAACCAAAGATGGTGAAACCAAAGGGAAAGTTCAAACTTGACATGTCTAGATACTATACTCAGGTTTCCTATGCATTATCCTCCTGTTGCACCCAAAGTTCCAAGAACTTCTGGGAAAACTAAACAAGAAAGGACCCAAGATATGGGTACCTAAAAAAAAATTATTCCTGTTGAAGAACATCTTATGCAGCTCAGTTAAGACACCTGTCATGGTACCTGGACAGTGGATGCTCGCGACACATGACGGGCACAAGGTCTATATTCCAAGAATTGACACCGCTTAAGTCAGGAGGAGACGTTGGCTTTGGAGGAAACCAGAAGGGAAAAATTATTGGAAAAGGTTCCATAGGAGATGGAAAAACTCCAGTTATCAATGATGTACTTCTGGTGGAAGGATTATTTCACAACTTGCTCTCCATAAGCCAAAATTGCTGACAAAGGTTACGATGTGATCTTCAATCAAAACTGGATGCAAAGCTGTTAGTCAAACAGATGGATCCGTTTTATTCTCTGGGAAGAGAAAAAAATGATATTTACAAGATCAGATCCTCTGAACTGCTATCTCAGAAGGTCAAGTGTCTCATGTCAGTTAATGATGAGCAATGGATCTGGCACAGACGCCTAGGACATGCAAGTCTCAGAAAAATTTCTCAACTTAGCAAAGCTAAATCTCGTCAGAGGATTGCCTCATCTGAAGTATACATCAGAGGCTCTATGTGAAGCTGTCAGAAGGGTTAAATTCACCAAGAAGCCTTTTAAAGCAAAGAATGCAGTATCTACAACAAGGCCCCTTGAGCTACTTCACATTGATCTCTTTGGACCAGTGAAAACTGAATCCATTGGAGGAAAGAAGTACGGGTTAGTCATTGTAGAAGATTATAGCAGGTGGACATGGGTAAAGTTCCTAAGGCACAAAGATGAAACACATACTGTGTTTACTAATTTCATTACCCAAGTTCAGAAGGAGTTCCAATCTTCCGTGATTACTGTCAGAAGTGACCATGGTGGAGAATTTGAGAACAAAGCTTTTGAAGATTTATTCAACTCTCAAGGAATCTCCCATAACTTCTCTTGTCCTCGCACTCCTCAACAAAATGGAGTAGTTGAAAGAAAGAATAAAACTCTTCAGGAGATGGCTCGCACCATGATGCAAGAATCAAGTATGGCCAAGCCCTCTTGGGCAGAAGCAGTCAACACTGCATGCTACATCCAGAACAGAATCTCCATTAGACCAATTTTGGAGAAAACTCCTTATGAGCTATGCAAAGGAAGACAACCTGACATCTCTTACTTCCATCCTTTTGGAAGTTGTTGCTACATGCTCAACACCAAGGAGCAATTGGGTAAATTCGATTCTAAAGCTTTAAAATGTTATTTTCTTGGTTATTCTGAAAGATCTAAAGGTTTTAGAATTTATAATATTATTCATCAAACTGTTGAGGAATCTATCCAGATTAGATTTGATGATAAGCTTGGCTCAGAAAAGTCAAAGATGTTTGAAAGATTTGCAGATTTAAGCATTGACTGTTCAGAAGCAAATCAACCAATGAAAAGCCCAGAGGATGTTGCTCCAGAGGCAGAAGCATCTGAAGATTTTCCAACAACTTCTGATCCACTTCAGAAGAAGAAAAGAATAGTTGCTTCTCATCCAGAAGAACTGATCATTGGCAACAAAGATGCTCCCGTCAGAACCAGGTCTATGCTCAAACCTTCAGAAGAGACTCTTCTGAGTCTGAAGGGACTTGTGTCTCTCATTGAGCCGAAATCAGTTGATGAAGCTCTTGAAGACAAAGGCTGGATTCAAGCAATGCAAGAAGAGCTAGATCAGTTCACCAAGAATGATGTATGGACCTTAATGCCCAAACCCAAAGGTCTCCATGTCATAGGAACCAAGTGGGTATTCAGAAACAAGCTGAACGAAAAAGGAGAAGTAACAAGAAACAAGGCAAGACTGGTAGCTCAAGGCTACAGTCAACAAGAGGGAATTGATTACACTGAGACCTTTGCTCCTGTAGCAAGGCTTGAAGCTATAAGGCTACTGATTTCCTTCTCAGTAAATCACAACATCATTCTCCATCAGATGGACGTCAAAAGTGCCTTCCTCAATGGCTACATTTCAGAAGAAGTGTACGTCAAGCAACCTCCTGGCTTTGAAGACAACAAACATCCAGAGCATGTCTACAAGCTCAAGAAGTCACTCTTTGGATTGAAACAAGCTCCCAGAGCGTGGTATGAAAGGCTCAGCTCATTTCTTCTACAGAATGAGTTTGTAAGGGGTAAAGGTGACAATACTCTTTTCTGCAGAACCTATAAGAATGACATTCTTATAGTTCAGATTTATGTTGATGATATCATTTTTGGTTCTGCTAATCCCTCCTTGTGCAAGGAATTCTCTAAGTTAATGCAGGCTGAATTTGAAATGAGCATGATGGGAGAACTTAAATACTTCCTGGGAATTCAAATAGATCAAAGACTAGGAGTCACCTATATCCATCAGAAGAAATACACCTTGGAACTTCTGAAGAAGTTCAACATGAGTGACTGCAACATCTCAAAGACTCCAATGCATCCAACATGCATTCTTGAGAAAGGAAGTTTCCTCTAAGGTTTGTCAGAAGCTCTATCGTGGAATGATAGGCTCTCTTCTTTACTTAACTGCATCTAGACCTAATATATTGTTTAGTGTGCATCTCTGTGCTAGATTCCAATCAGATCCTAGAGAGACTCACTTAACTGCTGTTAAGAGGATTCTCAAATATCTGAAAGGAACCACTAACCTTGGCTTGATGTATAGAAAAGCATCAGAGTATACACTTTCAGGTTTTTGTGATGCTGACTTTGCTGGAGATAGAGTGGAAAGGAAAAGCACTTCTGGAAGCTGCCATTTCCTTGGATCAAATCTTGTCACGTGGTCAAGCAAAAGACAGAACACAATTGCCTTATCAACTGCTGAAGCAGAATATGTCTCAGCTGCAACATGTTGTACACAAACCATATGGATGAAGAATCATCTAGAAGATTATGGGTTGTCTCTGAAGAAGGTTCCTATTTATTGTGACAACACAGCTGCTATCTCACTCAGCAAGAACCCCATTCTACACTCAAGAGCAAAGCATATAGAGGTAAAATATCATTATATTCGTGATCATGTTCAGAAGGGCACTCTATCACTAGAGTATGTTGATACTGACCATCAGTGGGCAGATATTTTCACTAAGCCCTTAGCAGAAGATAGATTTTTATTTATTCTTGAAAACCTGAACATGGATTTTTGTCCAGAGTAAGGTTTTCTTCAGAACTTCTGACCATGGTACTTCTGAAGTCATCAGATGTTACCTCCTTCAGAAGTTACTCGATCAGAAGCACTTAACCCACTGGTTAAACTTCTGTGGTTGACAACAATACACGTGTCACTTCATTTGTGACACAGTTCCTTGAGTCGCGTGGAATATCTGCTATAATGATGATGTCTACTCTCCTCTACTATGCTATTTTCAGACTATATACTTTATAACCGTTGCTCTTGCTTTTAAATTCTTGGAAAAACTGTCAACGGTTACCATTAAACCCACTATATGCACTGTCACACACGATCTCCCTCTCACTTACACTTACGGTTTTGAAACTCCCGTGTGCATTGCATTCATTCATTCTTCTCCCTCCAACATTTCCCCTTTCTCTCTGAACCCTAAAAACCTCATCCTCTAAGAATCATGGGCAAATCAAGGAAACCTAAGGCGAATGTTTCTGCTGCTACCACACAAACTGCCAAAGATCAGGAGAAGCAAAGATTCGAGGAAGCTCAGAAGATTCTGAATGCACCAAATGTAGTCACCTGTGCAAAGAAAGTGGAAGAACTGAATGTGTGCTGCGAAGCAAGAATTGATTTTGATAATCTTGCTCAACATGGGTTTGATATCAGGAATCAAGTCGAGTTGCAAGGATGGTCTGGGTACTTCAACAGGCTCGTTGGTCCAATCTATCACAAATTGGTTGTCGAGTTCTGGAAAAATGCAGTGTGCAATGACTACTACGTCGTCTCCCATGTACTGGGCAAGAAAATTGTGATCTCTGAAGAATCTATTGCAAAGCTGCTGGGTATGAAGTTCCAGGAGGGAAAAAGGATCAAGAATGTTGAAGCAAATGTTGCTGGAATGAGGACCGTTGTCAACAAGGCGCTCTATGATAACTGGTCTTACGAGAAAACCAAGTACAGCTTTAAGGACTTGAAGTCTGAGATGAAGATTTGGCAAAAGATCTTCATGAACTGCATTCACCCTAGAACTGGAGGAACTGATTACCTGAATGCAACTCAGAAGGTAATCATGTACTACATTTCAACTGGTGAGCTTATATGTCTGCCATTCCTACTTTTCAATTATCTGAAGGAGTGTGTGGAAAAATCAAGGACCACAACTGGTTCTGAGAACAAGAGATTCATCTCCTACATTCCGTATGGAAGGCTACTGTCAGACATCTTCGTTCAAAACAAGCTTGTTAAGACTCTATCAGATCTTGAACTTCACGAAGATCTGGCCACGATAGTTGGTGATACCCTCAATAGCACAAAGTTGAAGAAAATGCAGATCATTGAGAAGATCAAAGTAGCTCCCAAAGAAGACACTTCTGATGAAGTTCGTCGGAGAAATTACCCCATTGATGACTTTCCTATCTGGTCCAAGAAGGACAATCCAGCATGCATTCTGGAATATGTCAGGATGCTCAAAAGTCAAGGTGATCCAATCACCCTTAAAGAATTTGTTAGCACTCTTCCTGACAGTCCTCCTAATCTGGCTACCAGGAAATCCAGGAGAGCAACAAGCAGCAAGCCCTCAGACCCTAAGGGCAAAGGGATTCTGATAGAGGAACCTGCAAAGAAGAAGGCTGCTTCCAAGACTGTGATCATCAGGGAACCATCTTCCGAAAGGTCTCTGAAGAGAACCTCAACTCAACAACAACAAATGTCTGATTCTGAAAGCTCAGAAGACACATGGGAAGATTCCTTAAGTGAGGAAACTGAAGATGAAGACAGGCCTCTTGCTAAGAGACGCAAAATCATTCTTGAGGAAGAGGAAGATGAGCAGGATGACCATGAGATCATCCAGAATGTAATTCAGGGTATAAGAGACTCCTCAGAGGCTGAAGAATTCACAGATTCTGATGAGGTACACTTGGCAAGAAGAAGAAAGCTGCCTCTGAAAGGTCCCCTTCAGCAGAAAGGGACAGTTGCAGAACAAGCATCTGAACCTACCTCAGAAGTACAACGTGAAAGAAGATCTAAAAGAACTTCTGATCCAGCAAGGGCTGTCAATCTCACCAGAACCTCACCCATCAGAATCCCAGTAAGGTAATTACTGAAAGCATTAATTCCGATTCTACTTTAGTAGTTATACCTGAACAACCCATGCCTATATCTACTTCCATGCCTACCTTAACCCAAACAGCACCCACTCAACCTCAAACACAAACTGCACCTCAAGCTCCTACTTCATCCATCCAAACAGCTACCACAACCATCCCTTCCACTCCAATTTACACTTCAACCACATCCATTTCAACTGAATCAATACCTCCATTCAATTCCTTCATTCAAGGCATTATTCAAAGTGAGGCAACTCTAAAAACCTTAGTTCAGCAATTCTCTCCCAATCCTGCATCCACTCCACACACCTTTCTCATAACCCAAACTGGTGAGATCCCTGCTGAGAAAGAGAAGGAAGATGATGATGTCCAGATCCTTGAGCCGCCTTTCAATGTGAAACCCCTTCAACAAATTGCTTCCAATTTTGAAGATCGGATTCCAGACACTGCTGAGACCTCCTATGTATCCTCGTCCAATTACTCAGCAGTCAACTCACAGGATCTGAGTTTCACTTCACCTGAGAAAACTGTCACCTCAAGGCAAAGGCCAGATACTATCTCTGAAGCTGAGCATATGGATGAATCAGATCACTCAGGCGTCGAGAAGGATCATGATATTGATTCCATTCCTTCTGAGCACATGGAAGAATCAAATGCTTCGAGCTCCAATGCTGCCAGAACTCCTCAGCCTGTTCTGACCCTGGCCACCTCCTTCCTCCCTCGGAGTCTTCCTCAACTCATTCAGGAGTTTTCTGCAGAAGCAATCAGAAGGATGAACTGGCTGTATCAGGTAACTGATAATCAGTTTGATGCTTCTCTTGTTGATAATCTATGGTCTGCATTTGAGAGTTGGTCAGAAGGCAAAGGTTATGAAGTTCAGAAGCAGCTTAGCAGGGAGAAAAGACTCAGAGTTCATGATGCATCTGAGAGGGCCTATGAGCAGAGGCAGACAATGCTGCACAAGGTGTGCGAGCCCTTGAGACGCGCTATGGCTGAAAGACCATGTGTTGTCTCTGAATGCACCTCAGAAGATGTTGTGATGTTTTCAGCAGAGGAAGAAGAAGAAAGCACTGATGGCATAGTCATTAGGGAAGATGCAGATGCTGATGAAGTTCAGAAGCCAGGGCCAATTCAAGTTGACATTGCAATGTCATCAGAGGCTGAAGTTGCTCCTCATGTTCAAGCTCCGGAAGTTCCCACATCTGATCCAGCTCCAGAAGTTGCCGTTTTAGCTGCCCGGATCGACAGGATTCAAGATGATCAGCAGCGATTGTTTCAGATGGTTGAGCAACAAGGACAAGTTCAGACTGCGCAAAGCAAGCAGATTGCAGAATCATCAAGCAAAATGGAGGCCATCATGAAGTATCTAATGGAAAACCTTCCCTCCTCTTCCAAGCCATGATTCCTCATCTCTATGATGCATACATTTAATTGTTATGACCGCATTTATTTTATGCTGACTATGTTTAATTATTTCCTATCTGATTCAATGCACCGTCCATTTAGTAACTTACATGCCTTTATGATTTGATAAGTTTTCTGCATGTTTTTCTGTTACCTTTTCTCCTTATAATCTTCGCCATCCTTCTACTTCATCACAAAGCAACTCACTCCCTCATCATTCTGTTTCATACCTCCTTGTTCAAGAATGACTTCTGTCGATTTGATTTCTGAACTCAAGACCTTGGTATTTGACCAAGTCTTTCCATGGAGTGTTAATCTTTCCTCTTCTGAGATCTCTCAAGCTATTGAGAAGATTGAGCATCTTCTGACCTGTTGGCTCACTTCTCATCAGACACTCTGTCTTCAGAACCTTCAAGAAGTTCTGAATGACCTCCTCCGTCTGACCAATCGTCGGAAGGACGTTGAAGATCAGTTCCAGGGCATTTGCATGCTTCTGGAATATGAGGAAGATCACCATGAGGCGGATCAAGAGGCTGTCCAGGAGAATGTTTCCTTGAAGGAAGAACTGGCTACTCAGTTAGCCTCAATTGATCAGGACATTCGTCCCCTCCACCTTCAACTTCTCTCCATGAAGAATTCTTGAGCTTTCCTATTTATCTAGGATTAGTCTACTTCATTTCTCTCGATCCTTTGTACTTCTTCTCCGTTCAGTAATAATAACATATCTTATTTGCATCATTTCCTGTTATTGTTATTGTTGGTTTTGTTTTTCTCACTCTTTTTGATTATGACAAAAAGGGGGAGTACATAAATTGGTTTTGATAAATTTTTATAAAACCAGTAGAGGAGAATAAGTATCAATACTTATAGCACATAGATATTGTCAAGCGTCTCAGATAAGGAATACATTTTGAACTAATCTTGCTTCTAACGCTTTATTCCAATTATATCTGGACAAGACTCTATGTCATTATGTGAGATACGCTAAGTTCTGAAACCATCACTTCTGATGAGTATACATCTCTTCAAGCGTAAATTCTGATCACATAACCAGACTCCGAATCTAGATTCCTCACAAATTCATCTAGTCATAGATTCAGGGGGAGTCAGGGGGAGACCCTTGCTCAGAATCAGGTTTTAACCCAGATTCAGAAAGAGCATTGCAAACCGTTACACAAGGATAAGTTTAATCTCTGATCCATTCTCTCTTGTGTATTCAGTTTATCGTGTAAAAATTGTTCATCAAAATACTTGTTTTGTCATCATCAAAAAGGGGGAGATTGTAAGATCAAGGTTTGATCAGTGGTTGCATCTCTATGTTTTGATGATTACAATTAAGGTTTGTGATGATGAATAATTGTGGTACCCTAACGTTTGTCTCTTTTAAGTTGTGACAAACAGGTTCTGAATCTGACCCAAGCCTATTCGTTCAGAAGAAGAAGAACCAAGGGTTACTAAAAAGAGAGCTCATTAACCTACCATGTTCGTTCTGAACAGTGGCAATTACTTCAGAAGCTCTGAAGATGTAAGCTCTCAAGAAGTTCTGAAGAACTCAAGTCAGAAGTTCTGAAGACCAGATGTTCTAGTGGAACGGTCCAGAAGCAGAAGACTCAAGTTCTGAAGACTTACAAGAACTTGGTTCTGAAGGCCCAAGCTATTCTAGCTCTGACGTTCAGAAGTTCTGAGGAACTCGTTCAGTAGCAGAAGTTGCATGGTCAGAAGAATCCAAGCTTCAATCTGACGATGATCAGAAGCTTCATCAACGTTCATCTGAAGCTTCTTCATCTCAAGTCAACTGGTGAAAGGACAGGTCGCTATCACAGTACAACGTCGTACAAGTCTCAGTCTGTCCGCCACCTACCTTGTACAGCCTAGCAGTCTGATATTACAGAATTGACACTCCAACGGATAAAACCCTAGCAACGGCTACATCACAAGTCTTGGAGTATATAAAGGCTGAAGGAAGAAGAAAGAGGCTAAGAAACCTTGCTGAAAATATTCAACAAATACGAACCATTCTCTTAGCATTATTTCTTCATTGTTCTTAAGCATCTGAGTTTACTATTCGCTTGTTAGAAGCACTCATTGTAAACCCGAAACCTTTTACATCATATTGATCGTCATTTTAACTTCTCTTTAAGCCTCCCTTCAATTCACCAAGCTTCTTGACCTTCCTTCTTCTTCAGTTTCAGACCTGATTACTCTCATCAAAGCACAAGGGAAAATATCAAGAATACCAACCATTTAATTGCACAAGGAACTCAAAACTAATGACAATTAACAAAAGACTCAAAACTATAATAAAATGCAACTAATGTCCTTATAAAACTACATAATTACTAAACTAATGCAAATGCACAAATAAAAGTAAAAATTCATGAGAATGCATGAAACACTACATGAGACACAAGAAAAAGACTCAAAACCTATAAAGAAATGACCCTAAAAACACTACTAAATCCGGGTCATCACATGACAAACAAACTCTCCCTTCCAACTTGATATTTTCCCTTGTAAACTCATTTTACACCCAAGTTTGCATAGGTTAGCCTTGGGAAATCCATCATCGAGGCAAGAATTCTCAAATTTTGACATGGGAGCTAACGGGGGCACCTTGGCACGGCGAATCCTTTTGGGCTACGAGGCATGCCATGGAAAACAAATTTTCCCTTCCAACTTTAGAATTTCTCTTGAAAACACATTTTCCACCTAAATTCGCATAGGTTAGCCTTGGGAAATCTATTCTCGAGGCAAGAATTCTCAAATTTTGACATGAGAGCTAATGGAGGCACTTTGGCATAGGGAAACCATTTGGGTAAAGAGGCATGCCATGGCAAACAAAGTTTCCTTTCCAACTTGAGATTTTCCCTTAATAAATCATTTTCTACTCAAATTTGTATAGATTAGCCTTGGGAAATCCATCCTCGGGGCAAGAATTCTCAAATTTTGACATGGAAGTTCACGGGGGCAACTTGGCATAGGGTAACTATTTGGGAAATGAGGCATGCCAAGACAAACCAACTATCCCTTCCAACTTGAGATTTTACCTTGAAAACTCATTTTCTACCCAAATTCGCATAGGTTAGCCTTGGGAAATCCAACATCGGGGCAAGAATTCTAAAATTTTGATATGGGAGATCACAGGGGCACCTGAGCATAAGGAAACCATTTGGGCAACGAGGCAGTCCATGACAAACCAAGTTTCCTTCCTACTTGATATTTTCCCTTGAAAACTCATTTTCCACCCAAATTTGCATAGGTTAGCCTTGGGAAATCCATCATCGGGGAAAGAAATCTCAAATTTTGATATGGGAGATCACGGGGGCTCCTTGGCATAAGGAAAAGAGGAATTTCATGGTAAACCAAGTCTCCCTTCATACTTGATATTTTCCCTTGAAAACTCATTTTACACCCAAATTCGCATAGGTTAGTCTTGGGAAATCCATCATCAGGGCAAGAATTCTCAAATTTTGACATGGGAGCTCACGGAGGCACCTGGGAATAGGGAAACCATTTTGGCATCGAGGCAGACCAAGACAAACCAAGTTTCCTTCAGCTTGAGATTATCCCTTGAAAACTCATTTTCCACCTAAATTTGCATAGGTTAGCCTTGGGAAATCCATCCTCGGGGAAAGAATTCTCAAATTTTGATATGAGAGATCACGGGGGCACCTTGACATTAGGAAACAAGGAATTTCATAGCAAAATAAGTCTACCTTCCAACTTGATATTTTCCCTTGAAAACTCATTTTCCATCTAAGTTTGCATAGGTTAGCCTTGGGAAATCTTTCCTGGGGGCAAGAATTCTCATATTTTGACATGGGAGTTCACGGGGGAATCTTTGCTTAGGGAAACCATGTGGGAAATGAGGCATGCCAAGACAAACATATTATCCCTTCCAACTTGAGATTTTCCCTTAAAAACTCATTTTTCACCCAAATTCGCATTTGTTAGCCTTGGGAAATCCATAATCGGGGCATGAATTCTCAAATTTTGACATGGGAGCTCACGGGGGTGCCTTGGCTTAGGGAAACCATTTGGGAAATGAGGCATGACATGACAAACCAACTCTCCCTTCGAACTTGAGATTTTCCCTTGAAAACTCATTTTACACCCAAATTCGCATAGGTTAGTCTTGGGAAATCCATCATCAGGGCAAGAATTCTCAAATTTTGACATGGGAGCTCACGGAGGCACATAAGCACGGGGAATCCATTTGGGCAACAAGGCATGCCATGGAAAACTAAGTTTCCCTTCCAACTTTAGAATTTCTCTTGAAAACACGATTTCCAACCAAATTCGCATAAGTTAGCCTTGGGAAATCCATCCTCGGGGAAAGAATTCTCAAATTTTTACATTGGAGCTCATGCGAACACCAGGGCATAGGGAAACCATTTGGGCAACGAGGCAGGCCATGTTAAACCAAGTTTCCAATACAACTTGAGATTTTCCCTTGAAAACTCATTTTCCACCAAAATTTGCATAGGTTAGTCTTGGGAAATCCATCCTCGGGGCAAGAATTCTCAAATTTTGACAAGGGAGTTCACGGGGGCATCTTGGCTGTGGGAAACCATTTGGTAAATGATTCATGCCAAGAAAAACCAACTATCCCTTCCAACTTGAGATTTTCCCTTGAAAACTCATTTTCCACCCAAATTCGCAAAGAATAGCCTTGGGAAATCCATTCTCGAGACAAGAATTCTCAAATTTTGACATGGGAGGTAATGGAGGAACCTTGGCATAGGGAAACCATTTTGATAACGAGGCATTCCATAGAAAGCCAAGTTTCCTTTCCAACTTGAGATTTTCCCTTGAAAACTCATTTTCCACCCAAATTTGCATAGGTTAGCCTTGAGAAATCCATCCTCAGGGAAAGAATTCTCAAATTTTTACGTTGGAGCTCATGGGGGCACATGGGCAAAGGGAAACCATTTGGGCAACGAGGCATGCCATAGAAAACCAAGTTTCCTTCCAACTTGAGATTTTCCCTTGAAAACTCATTTTCCACCCAAATTTGCTTAGGTTAGCCTTTGGAAATCGGTCATCGGGGCAAGAATTCTCAAATTTTGATAAGGGAGATCACTGGGGCACCTAGGCATAAGGAAACAAGGAATTTCATGGCAAACCAAGTCTCCCTTCCAACTTGATATTTTACCTTGAAAACTCATTTTCCATCAAAATTTGCATAGGTTAGCCTTGGGAAATCTGTCATCGGGGCATCAATTCTCAAATTTTGACATGGGAGTTCACGGGGGCACCTTGGCTCAAAGAAACTATTTGGGCAATTAGGCATGCCATGATGTTGGAAAATTCGCAAGTGCACAAATCCACCCGGTTTTAAATATCGAACCACAGGGATTGTGAGTGAATAGATTCGGTTCAAGCTTTGAGTTTGAAGGTTTGTTTTATTGAGGCAAACATATGTCGAAGTAGTAATAAGGAAAAGGAAAAATAAAAAGACAATTCAGAAAATAACATGCTTTGGGTTCTTGTTCAACTAGTCAATTCAAGTACATCATTCTAAGCACATGTTCTCATGGATCTCTCCTTGATGATATAGCCTAGTTACTTACTTATTGATTCCTCACATAAGCAATTCTCTCATACTATAAGCTAAGCTCAATTCCTTGTGTACTTATTCATTTATATGAGGTTTTAGATCATGCAAATTCAGGCCATCAAACCCCAACCCTTCCTCTATTCCTAGTAGCAAGAATAGAAGGGGTAATCCCAAATCGGTTCACTAATCTATAACAAACTTCCATTCTGATTATAGAAAAGCAAAAAGCAAGCATGCATACAAGCTTAGATTGATATTCAGAAAATGGGATTCAAGGAAAGAAGAAGAACATGCAATAGAAAACCAAGTTTCCTTCCAACTTGAGATTTTCCTTTGAAAACTCATTTTCTACCCAAATTCGCTTAGGTTAGCCTTGGGAAATCCATCATCGGGGCAAGAATTCTAAAATTTTGATATGGGAGATTACGGGGGCACCTGGGCATAAGGAAACCATTTGGCAAACGAGGCAGGCCATGACAAACCAAGTTTCCTTCCTGCTTGATATTTTCCCTTGAAAACTCATTTTCCACCCAAATTTGCATAGGTTAGCCTTGGGAAATCCATCATCGGGGAAAGAATTCTCAAATTTTGATGTGGGAGATCACGGGGGCTCCTTGGCATAAGTAAACGAGGAGTTTCATGGCAAACCAAGTCTCCTTTCATACTTGATATTTTCCCTTGAAAACTCATTTTTCATCTAAATTTGCATAGGTTAACCTTGGAAAATCAATCCTCGAGGCAAGAATTATTGAATTTTCACATGGAAGTTCACGGGGGCACCTGGGCATAGGGAAACCATTTTGGCAACGAGGCAGGCAAAGACAAACCATGTTTCCTTCAGCTTGAGATTATCCCTTGAAAACTCATTTTCCACCTAAATTTGCATAGGTTAGCCTTGGGAAATCCATCCTCGGGGAAAGAATTCTCAAATTTTTACGTTGGAGCTCATGGTGGCACCTGGGCAAAAGGAAACCATTTGGGCAACGAGGCATGCCATAGAAAACCAAGTTTCCTTCCAACTTGAGATTTTCCTTTGAAAACTCATTTTCCACCCAAATTTGCATAGGTTAGCCTTGGGAAATCGATCATCGGGGCAAGAATTCTCAAATTTTGATAAGGGAGATCACTAGGGAACCTTGGCATAAGGAAACAAGGAATTTCATGGCAAACCAAGTCTCCCTTCCAACTTGATATTTTACCTTGAAAACTCATATTCCATCAATATTTGCATAGGTTAGCCTTGGGAAATCTGTCCTCGGGGCAAGAATTCTCAAATTTTGACATGGGAGCTCACGGGGGCACCTTGGCTTAAAGAAACCATTTGGGCAATTAGGCATGCCATGAAAAACAAACTCTCCCTTCCAACTTGATATTTTACCTTGTAAACTCATTTTACACCCAAGTTTGCATAGGTTAGCCTTGGGAAATCCATCATCGGGGCAAGAATTCTCAGATTTTGACATGGGAGCTCACGGGGGCACCTTGGCACGGGGAATCATTTTGGGCTACGAGGCATGCCATGGAAAACACAGTTTCCCTTCCAACTTTAGAATTTCTCTTGAAAACTCATTTTCCACCTAAATTCGCATAGGTTAGCCTTGGGAAATATATTTTCGAGGCAAGAATTCTCAAATTTTGACATGGGAGCTAATGGAGGCACTTTGGCATAGGGTAACCATATGGGTAAAGAGGCATGCGATGGCAAACAAAGTTTCCTTTCAAATTTGTATAGGTTAGCCTTGGGAAATCCATCCTCGGGGCAAGAATTCTCAAATTTTGACATGGAAGTTCACGGGGGCAACATGGCTTAGGGTAACCATTTGGGAAATGAGACATAAGGAAACGAGGAATTTCATGGTAAACCAAGTCTCCCTTCCAACTTGATATTTTCCCTTGAAAACTCATTTTTCATCTAAATTTGCATAGGTTAGCCTTGGGAAATCAATCCTCAGGGAAAGAATTCTCTAATTTTGATATGAGATATCACGGGGGCACCTTGGCATTAGGAAACATGGAATTTATAGCAAAATAAGTCTCCCTTCCAACTTGATATTTTCCCTTGAAACTCATTTTCCATCTAAATTTGCATAGGTGTTAGCCTTGGGAAATCTATCCTCGGGGCAAGAATTCTCATATTTTGACATGAGAGTTAACAGGGGAACCTTGCCTTAGGGAAACCATTTGGGAAATTAGGCATGCCAAGGCAAACACACTATCCCTTCTACCTTGATATTTTCCCTTGAAAACTCATTTTCCACCCAAATTCGCATAGGTTAGCCTTGGGAAATTCATCCTCGAGGCAAGAATTCTCAAAATTTGACATGGGAGCTAATGGAGGCACCTTGGCATAGAGAAACCATTTGGGTAACGAGGCATGCCATGGCAAACAAAGTTTCCTTTCCAACTAGAGATTTTCCCTTGAAAACTCATTTTCCACTCAAATTTGCATAGGTTAGCCTTGGGAAATCCAATCCTCGGGAAAGAATTCTCAAATTTTTACATTGTAGATCATGGGGACACCTGGACATAGGGAAACCATTTGGACAACGATGGAGGCCATGGCAAACCAAGTTTCCCTTCCAACTTGAGATTTTCCATTGAAAACTCATTTTCCACCCTAATTTGCATAGGTTAGCCTTGGGAAATCCATCCTCGGGGCAAGAATTCTCAAATTTTAACATGGGATTTCACGGGGGCAGCTTGGCTTTGGGAAACCATTTGGTGAATGAGGCATGCCAAGACAAACCAACTATCCTTTCCATATTAATATTTTTCCTTGAAAACTCATTTTCCACCCAAATTCGCACAGAATAACCTTGGGAAATCCATTCTAGACACAAGAACTCTCAAATTTTGACATGGGAGGTAATGGAGGCACCTTGGCATAGGGAAACCATTCGGGTAACGAGACATTCCATGGAAAACCAAGTTTCCATTCCAGCTTGTGATTTTCCCTTGAAAACTCATTTTCCACCCAAATTTGCATAGTAACGCCTTGTGAAATCTATCCTCGGGGAAAGAATTCTCAAATTTTTACAATGGAGCTCATGGGGGCACCAGGGCAAAGGGAAATAATTTGGGCAACGAGGCACGCCATGGCAAACCAAGTTTCCCCAACTATCCTTTCGAACTTGAGATTTTCCCTTAAAAATTCATTTTCCACCCAAATTCGCAAAGAATAGCCTTGGGAAATTCATTCTCGAGACAAGAATTCTCAAATTTTGACATGGGAGGTAATGGAGGAACCTTGGCATAGGGAAACCATTTGGGTAACGAGGCATGCCATGGCAAACAAAGTTTCCTTTCCAACTAGAGATTTTCCCTTGAAAACTCATTTTCCACTCAAATTTGCATAGGTTAGCCTTGGGAAATCCAATCCTCGGGAAAGAATTCTCAAATTTTTACATTGTAGATCATGGGGACACCTGGACATAGGGAAACCATTTGGGCAACGATGGAGGCCATGGCAAACCAAGTTTCCCTTCCAACTTGAGATTTTCCATTGAAAACTCATTTTCCACCCTAATTTGCATAGGTTAGCCTTGGGAAATCCATCCTCGGGGCAAGAATTCTCAAATTTTAACATGGGATTTCACGGGGGCAGCTTGGCTTTGGGAAACCATTTGTTGAATGAGGCATGCCAAGACAAACCAACTATCCTTTCCATATTAATATTTTTCCTTGAAAACTCATTTTCCACCCAAATTCGCACAGAATAACCTTGGGAAATCCATTCTAGACACAAGAACTCTCAAATTTTGACATGGGAGGTAATGGAGGCACCTTGGCATAGGGAAACCATTCGGGTAACGAGACATTCCATGGAAAACCAAGTTTCCATTCCAGCTTGTGATTTTCCCTTGAAAACTCATTTTCCACCCAAATTTGCATAGTAACGCCTTGTGAAATCTATCCTCGGGGAAAGAATTCTCAAATTTTTACAATGGAGCTCATGGGGGCACCAGGGCAAAGGGAAATAATTTGGGCAACGAGGCACGCCATGGCAAACCAAGTTTCCCCAACTATCCTTTCGAACTTGAGATTTTCCCTTAAAAATTCATTTTCCACCCAAATTCGCAAAGAATAGCCTTGGGAAATTCATTCTCGAGACAAGAATTCTCAAATTTTGACATGGGAGGTAATGGAGGAACCTTGGCATAGGGAAACCATTTGGGTAACGAGGCATTCCATAGAAAGGGAAACCATATGGGGAACGAGGCATGCCATGGAAAACCAAGTTTCCTTCCAACTTGAATTTTCCCTTGAAAACTCATTTTCCACCCAAATTCGCATAGGGTTAGCCTTGGGAAATCCATTATCGGGACAATAATTCTCAAATTTTAATAAGCGAGATTAACGGGGCACCTTGTTATAAGGAAACAAAGAATTTCATGGCAAACCAAGTCTCGCTTCCAACTTGATATTTTACTTCAAAACTCATTTTCCATCAAAATTTGCATAGGTTAGCCTTGGGAAATCTATTCTCGGGGCAAGAATTCTCAAATATTGACATAGGAGTTCAAGAGGGAATCTTGGCTTAAAGAAACCATTTGGGAAATGAGGCATGCCAAGACAAACATACTATCCCTTCCAACTTGAGATTTTCCCTTGAAAACTCATTTTTCACCCAAATTCGATTAGTTAGCTTTGGGAAATCCATCATCGGGGAAAGAATTCTCAAATTTTGACATGGGAGCTCACGGGGGCACCTTGGCACGGGGAATCCATTTGGGCTACGAGGCATGCCATGGAAAACAAAGTTTCCTTTCCAACTTTAGAATTTCTCTTGAAAACTCATTTTCCACCCAAATTCGCATAGGTTAGCCTTGTGAAATCCATTCTCGGGGCGAGAATTCTCAAATTTTGACATGGGAGCTAATAGAGGCACTTTGGTATAGAGAAACCATTTGGGTAACGAGGCATGCATTGGCAAACAAATTTTCCTGTCCAACTTGAGATTTTCCCTTAATAACTCATTTTCTACTCAAATTTGCATAAGTTAGCCTTGGGAAATCCATCCTCGGGGAAAGAATTCTCAAATTTTACATTGGAACTCATGGGGGCACCTAGGCATAGGGAAACCATTTGGGCAACGAGGCAGGCCGTGGCAAACCAAGTAGGGATGGCAAAACGGGCTAGCCAGCCTCGTCCCGCCCCGCCCCGCCAATAACCCGCTACAAACGGGACGGGTTGGGCTAGCCCGCTAAAAAAAGTGGGCTCAAAATCTTAGCCTACCCCGCCAAAGGGCGGGCCAGCGGCCCAGCCCATGGGCCAATATATCAGGGAAATAAAAAACAATCATTTTAGTTGAAAAACTTAGAATAATTCTTGTATTATATTTTTTTCTAAATAATAAGAGATAATGCAAATAATAAAAGTGTTACAAAGAATAAAAACAATATTTTTGACAATTGACATAGATACATCTAAAAATATATAACAAAGAATGCAAATAATAAAAAATTAAGAATTTTGAAGCTACATATCTTATTTTATGGACACAATATATGGGTGTACTATACAATACATAGTTACATACAAAAAAGAAAAAAATGTGAAGTAGGAAGAGAGAAAAAAAGTCTTGAATTTGAGAGTGAAAGAAACAACTCATATCAAATTGATAAATTATCAAACTCAAGAAATAGAAATTTAAAGCTTTTTTTTTAGAATCAAACCATATATATATAAGAAAAGTAGCAGGTTAAAAAACTCATACAATAAAAATATTATATAAAAAGAAGAAATAATGAAATAAGAAAGAAACGGGGGAAGCAAACAGTAAAGGGACATAAAAGAAGGAAGAAAAGAAAAATGTAAAACAGTACAAGAGCCAAGAACACTTAGCAAGAGACACGCTGCAGCATAGGAATTACTGCAGATAAAAGGAAAATACAACTGAAAAGATGAAACAAAGTGCAAATAACACTTTGTGGTGGGCTATGGGCATTGAAGAATTTTTATAAGAAAGAGGAAAAAAAAATTTAGCCCAATAACAGCAACCATACCCCTCACCGAACCAGTACAAAAAAAAAAACGAAGCCCGCAGGCGCGGGCCAGCCCGCCCCAGCCCGCCTTCAACACGTTAAATTACATGCCAAAACGGGGCGAGCTAACATTTTTTTGGGCTACATTTTTCAGCCAACCCGCCCCATAACAATGGCGGGGCGGGCTGAGCCCATATTGCCATCCCTAAAACCAAGTTTCCCTTCCGACTTGAGATTTTCCCTTGAAAACTCATTTTCCACCCAAATTTGCGAAGGTTAGACCTAGGAAATCCATCATCGGGGCAAGAATTCTCAAATTTAGCCATGGGAGTTCACGGGGGCACCTTGGCTTTGGGAAACAATTTGGTAAATGTGGCATGCCAAGACAAACCAACTATCCCTACCAACTTGAGATTTTCCCTTGAAAACTCATTTTCCACCCAAATTTGAATAAGTTAGCCTTGGGAAATCCATCCTTGGGGAAAGAATTCTCAACTTTTTATGTCGGAGCTCATGGGGGCACCTGGGCATAGGGAAACCATTTGGGCAACGAGGTAGGCCATGGCAAACCAAGTTTACTTCCAACTTGATATTTTCCCTTAAAAACTTATTTCCACCCAAATTTGCATAGGTTAGCCTTGGGAAATCCATCCTCGGGGCAATACTTCTCAAATTTAGACATGGGAGTTCACGGGGGGACCTTGGCTTTGGGAAACCATTTGGTAAATGAGGCATGCTAAGACAAACCAACTATCCCGTCCAACTTGAGATTTTCCCTTGAAAACTCATTTTTCACCCAAATTTGCATAGGTTAGCCTTGAGAAATCCATCCTCAAGGAAATAATTCTCAAATTTTTAAGTTGGAGCTCAAGGGGGTACCTGGGCATAGGGAAACCATTTGGGCAATGAGGCATGGCATGGCAAACCAAGTTTTCTTCCAACTTGAGACTTTCCATTGAAAATTCATTTTCCACCCAAATTTGCATAGGTTAGCCTTGGGAAATCCATCATCGGGGCAAGAATTCTCAAATTTTGACATGGGAGTTCACGGGGGAACCTTGGCTAAAGGAAACAATTTGGGAAATGAGGCATGCCAAGACAAACATACTATCCCTTCCAACTTGAGATTTTCCCTTGAAAACTCATTTTACACCCAAATTCGCATAGGTTAGCCTTAGGAAATCCATCATCGGGGCAAGAGTTCTCAAATTTTGACATGAGAGCTCACTGGGGCACATTGGCACGGGGAATCCATTTGGGCAACGAGGCATGCCATGGAAAACAAAGTTTCCCTTCCAACTTTAGAATTTCTCTTGAAAACTCAATTTCCACCCAAATTCGCATAGGTTAGCCTTGGGAAATCCATCCTCGAGGCAAGAATTCTCGAATTTTGACATGGGAGATAATGGAGGCACCTTGGCCCGGGGAAACCATTTGGGTAACAATGCATGCCATGGCAAACAAAGTTTCCTTTCCAACTTGAGATTTTCCCTTGAAAACTCATTTTCCACTCAAATTTGCTTTGGTTAGCCTTGGGAAATCCATCCTCGGGGAAAGAATTCTCAAATTTTTACGTCAGAGCTCATGGGGGCACCTAGGCAAAGGGAAACCATTTGGGCAACGAGGCATGCCATGGAAAACCAAGTTTCCTTCCAACTTGATATTTTCCCTTGAAAACTCATTTCCACCCAAATTTGCACATGTTTGCGTTAGGAAATCGATCATCGGGACAAGAATTCTCAAATTTTGATAAGGGAGATCACTGGGGCACCTTGGCATAAGGAAACAAGGAATTACATGGCAAACCAAGTCTCCCTTCCAACTTGATATTTTACCTTGAAAACTCATTTTCCATCAATATTTGCATAGGTTAGCCTTGGGAAATCTATCCTCGGGGCAAGAATTCTCAAATTTTGACTTGGGAGTTCAAGGGGGAATCTTGGCTTAAGGATACTATTTGAGAAATGAGGCATGCCAAGAAAAACATACTATCCCTTCCAACTTGAGATTTTCCCTTGAAAACTAATTTTTCACCCAAATTTGAATAGGTTAGCCTTGGGAAATCCATCATTGGGGAAAGAATTCTCAAATTTTTACGTTGGAGCTCATGGGGGCACCTGGGAATAGGGAAACCATTTGGGCAACGAGGTAGGCCATGGCAAACCAAGTTTACTTCCAACTTGGGATTTTCCCTTAAAAATTTATTTCCACCCAAATTTGCATAGGTTAGCCTTGGGAAATCCATCCTCGGGGGAATACTTCTCAAATTTAGACAAGGGAGTTCACGGGGGGACCTTGGCTTTGGGAAACCATTTGGAAAATGAGGCATGCTAAGACAAACCAACTATCCCGTCCAACTTGAGATTTTCCCTTGAAAACTCATTTTTCTCCCAAATTTGCATAGGTTAGCCTTGGAAAATCCATCCTCAAGGAAAGAATTCTCAAATTTTTAAGTTGGAGCTCAAGGGGGTACCTGGGCATAGGGAAACCATTTGGGCAACAAGGCATGGCATGGCAAACCATGTTTCCTTCCAACTTGAGAATTTCCATTGAAAACTCATTTTCCACCCAAATTTGCATAGGTTAGCCTTGGGAAATCCATCATCGGGGGAAGAATTCTCAAATTTTGACATGGGAGTTCACGGGGGAACCTTGGCTAAGGGAAACCACTTGGGAAATGAGGCATGCCATGGAAAACAAAGTTTCCCTTCCAACTTTAGAATTTCCCTTGAAA
Organism: Lotus japonicus; assembly: GCF_012489685.1. Classification (NCBI taxonomy): domain Eukaryota; kingdom Viridiplantae; phylum Streptophyta; class Magnoliopsida; order Fabales; family Fabaceae; genus Lotus; species Lotus japonicus. The sequence continues at coordinate 2,101,076 of NC_080045.1, read as the reverse complement.
ACTCATTTTCCACCCAAATTCGCATAGATTAGCCTTGGGAAATCCATCCTCGAGGCAAGAATTCTCAAATTTTTACATGCGAGATAATGGAGGCACCTTGCCACGGGGAAACCATTTGGGTAACAATGCATGCCTTGGCAAACAAGGTTTCCTTTCCAACTTGAGAATTTCCCTTGAAAACTCATTTTCCATTAAAATTTGCGTAGGTTAGCCTTGGGAAATCCATCCTCGGGGAAAGAATTCTCAAATTTTTACATTGGAGCTCATGGGCACACCTGGGCATAGGGAAACAATTTGGGCAACGAGGCAGGCCATGGCAAACCAAGTTTCCCTTCCAACTTGAGATTTTCACTTGAAAACTCATTTTCCACCCAAATTTGCATAGGTTAGCCTTGGGAAATCCATCCTCGGGGAAAAAATTCTCAAAATTTGACAAGGGAGTTCACGGGGGCACCTTGGCTTTGGGAAACCATTTGGTAAATGATGCATGCCAAGACAAACCAATTATCCCTTCCAACTTGAGATTTTCCCTTGAAATATCATTTTCCACCCAAATTCGCAAAGAATAGCCTTGGGAAATCCATTCTCGAGACAAGAATTCTCAAATTTTGACATGGGAGGTAATGCAGGAACCTTGGCATAGTGAAACCATTTGGGTAACGAGGCATTCCATGGAAAACCAAGTTTCTTTTCCAACTTGAGATTTTCATTTGAAGACCCATTTTCCACCTAAATTTGCATAGGTTAGCCTTGGGAAGTCCATCCTCAGGAAAAGAATTCTCAAATTTTTACGTCGGAGCTCATGGGGGCACTAGGGCAAAGGGAAACCATTTGGTCAACGAGGCATGCCATGGAAAACCAAGTTTCCTTCCAACTTGAGATTTTCCCTTGAAAACTCATTTTCCACCCAAATTTGCATAGGTTAGCCTTGGGAAATCGATCATCGGGACAAGAATTCTCAAATTTTGATAAGGGAGATCACTGCGGCACATTGGCATAAGAAAACAAGGAATTTCATGGCAAACCAAGTCTCCCTTCCAACTTGATATTTTACCTTGAAAACTCATTTTCCATCAAAATTTGCATAGGTTAGCCTTGGGAAATCTATCCTCGAGGCAAAAATTCTCTAATTTTGACTTGGGAGTTCTAGGAGGAATCTTGGCTTAAGGAAACTATTTGGGAACTTAGGCATGCCAAGAAAAACATACTATCACTTCAAACTTGAGATTTTCCCTTGAAAACTAATTTTTCACCCAAATTTGAATTGGTTAGCCTTGGGAAATCCATCATTGGGGAAAGAATTCTCAAATTTTTACGTTGGAGCTCATGGGGGCACTGGGCATAGGGAAACCATTTGGGCAACGAGGTAGGCCATGGCAAACCAACTTTACTTCCAACTTGAGATTTTCCCTTAAAAACTTATTTCCACCCAAATTTGCATAGGTTAGCCTTGGGAAATCCATCCTCGGGGCAATACTTCTCAAATTTAGACAAGGGAGTTCACGGGGGGACCTTGGCTTTGGGAAACCATTTGGCAAATGAGGCATGCTAAGACAAACCAACTATCCCGTCCAACTTGAGATTTTCCCTTGAAAACTCATTTTTCACCCAAATTTGCATAGGTTAGCCTTGGGAAATCCATCCTCAAGGAAATAATTCTCAAATTTTTAAGTTGGAGCTCAAGGGGGTACCTGGGCATAGGGAAACCATTTGGGCAACGAGGCATGGCATGGCAAACCAAGTTTCCTTCCAACTTGAGACTTTCCATTGAAAATTCATTTTCCACCCAAATTTGCATAGGTTAGCCTTGGGAAATCCATCATCGGGGCAAGAATTCTCAAATTTTGACATGGGAGTTCACGGGGAAACCTTGTCTAAAGGAAACAATTTGGGAAATGAGGCATGCCAAGACAAACATAGTATCCCTTCCAACTTGAGATTTTCCCTTGAAAACTCATTTTACACCCAAATTCACAAAGGTTAGCCTTAGGAAATCCATCCTCGGGGCAAAAATTCTCAAATTTTGACAAGGGAGTTCACGGGGGCACCTTGGCTTTGGGAAAACATTTGGTAAATGATGCATGCCAAGACAAACGAACTATCCCTTCCAACTTGAGATTTTCCCTTGAAAACTCATTTTCCACCCAAATTCGCAAAGAATAGCCTAGGGAAATCCATTCTCGAGACAAGAATTCTCAAATTTTGACATGGGAGGCAATGGAGGAACCTTTGCATAAGGAAAGCATTTGGGTAACGAGGCATTCCATGGAAAACCAAGTTTCATTTCCAACTTGAGATTTTCCCTTGAAAACCAATTTTCCACCCAAATTTGCATAGGTTAGCTTTGGGAAATCCATCCTTAGGGAAAGAATTCTCAACTTTTTATGTCGGAGCTCATGGGGGCAACTGGGCAAAGGGAAACCATTTGGGCAACGAGGCATGCCATGGAAAACCAAGTTTCCTTCCAACTTGAGATTTTCCCTTGAAAACTCATTTTCCACCCAAATTTGCATAGGTTAGCCTTGGGAAATCGATCATCGGGACAAGAATTCTCAAATTTTGATAAGGGAGATCACTGGGGCACCTTGGCATAAGGAAACAAGGAATTACATGGCAAACCAAGTCTCCCTTCCAACTTGATATTTTACCTTGAAAACTCATTTTCCATCAAAATTTGCATAGGTTAGCCATGGGAAATCTATCCTCGGGGCAAGAATTCTCAAATTTTGACTTGGGAGTTCAAGGCGGAATCTTGGCTTAAGGAAACTATTTGGGAAATGAGGCATGCCAAGAAAAACATACTATCCCTTCCAACTTGAGATTTTCCCTTGAAAACTCATTTTTCACCCAAGTTTGAATAGGTTAGCCTTGGGAAATCCATCATTGGGGAAAGAATTCTCAAATTTTTACGTTGGAGCTCATGGGGGCACCTGGGAATAGGGAAACCATTTGGGCAACGAGGTAGGCCATGGCAAACCAAGTTTACTTCCAACTTGAGATTTTCCCTTAAAACCTTATTTCCACCCTAATTTGCATAGGTTAGCCTTGGGAAATCCATCCTCGGGGCAATACTTCTCAAATTTAGACAAGGGAGTTCACGGGGGGACCTTGGCTTTGGTAAACCATTTGGAAAATGAGGCATGCTAAGACAAACCAACTATCCCTTGAAAACTCATTTTTCACCCAAATTTGCATAGATTAGCCTTGGGAAATCCATCCTCAAGGGAAGAATTCTCAAATTTTTACGTTGGAGCTCAAGGGGGCACCTAGGCATAGGGAAACCATTTGGGCAACAAGGCATGGCATGGCAAACCATGTTTCCTTCCAACTTGAGACTTTCCATTGAAAACTCATTTTCCACCCAAATTTGCATAGGTTAGCCTTGGGAAATCCATCATCGGGGCAAGAATTCTCAAATTTTGACATGGGAGTTCACGGGGGAACCTTGGCTAAGGGAAACCATTTGGGAAATGAGGCATGCCATGGAAAACAAAGTTTCCCTTCCAACTTTAGAATTTCACTTGAAAACTCATTTTCCACCCAAATTCGCATAGGTTAGCCTTGGGAAATCCATCCTCGAGGCAAGAATTCTCAAATTTTGACATGCGAGATAATGGAGGCACCTTGGCACGAGGAATCCATTTGGGTAACAATGCTTGCCATGGCAAACAAAGTTTCCTTCCAACTTGAGAATTTCCCTTGAAAACTCATTTTCCACTCAAATTTGCATAGGTTAGCCTTGGGAAATCCATCCTCGGGGAAAGAATTCTCAAATTTTTACATTGGAGCTCATGGGGACACCTGGGCATAGGAAAACAATTTGGGCAACGAGGCAGGCCATGGCAAACCAAGTTTCCCTTCCAACTTGAGATTTTCTCTTGAAAACTCATTTTCCGCCCAAATTTGCATAGGTTAGCCTTGGGAAATCCATCCTCGGGGCAAAAATTCTCAAATTTTGACAAGGGAGTTCACATGGGCACCTTGGCTTTGGGAAACCATTTGGTAAATGATGCATGCCAAGACAAACCAATTATCCCTTCCAACTTGAGATTTTCCCTTGAAATCTCATTTTCCACCCAAATTCGCAAAGAATAACCTTGGGAAATCCATTCTCGAGACAAGAATTCTCAAATTTTGACATGGGAGGTAATGGAGGAACCTTGGCATAGGGAAACCATTTGGGTAATGAGGCATTCCCTGGAAAACCAAGTTTCCTTTCCAACTTGAGATTTTCCCTTAAAAACCCATTTTCCACCCAAATTTGCATAGGTTAGCCTTGGGAAATCCATCCTCAGGGAAAGAATTCTCAAATTTTTATGTCGTAGCTCATGTGGGCAACTGGGCAAAGGGAAACCATTTTGGCAACGAGGCATGCCATGGAAAACCAAGTTTCCTTCCAACTTGAGATTTTCCCTTGAAAACTCATTTTCCACCCAAATTTGCATAGGTTAGCCTTGGGAAATCGATCATCGGGACAAGAATTCTCAAATTTTGATAAGGGAGATCACTGGGGCACCTTGGCATAAGGAAACAAGGAATTTCATGGCAAACCAAGTTTCCCTTCCAACTTGAAATTTTACCTTGAAAACTCATTTTCCATCAAAATTTGCATAGGTTAGCCTTGGGAAATCTATCCTCGGGGCAAGAATTCTCAAATTTTGACTTGGGAGTTCAAGGGGGGATCTTGGCTTAAAAAAACTATTTAGGAAATGAGGCATGCCAAGACAAACATTCTATCGCTTCCAACTTGAGATGTTTCCCTTGAAAACTCATTTTTCACCCAAATTCGCATTTGTTAGCCTTGGGAAATCCATCATAAGGGCAAGAATTCTCAAATTTTGACATGGGAGCTCACGGGGGCACCTTGGCTTAGGGAAACCATTTGGGCAATTAGGCATGCCATGACAAACAAACTCTCCCTTCCAACTTGATATTTTCCCTTGTAAACCCATTTTACACCCAAATTTGCATAGGTTAGCCTGGGCATAGGGAAACCATTAAGGTAACGAGCCATGCCATAGCAAACCAAGTTTTCTTTCCAACTTGAGATTTTTCCTTGAAAACTTATTTTCCACCCAAATTTGCATTTGTTAGCCTTGGAAAATCCGTCATCAGGGCAAGAATTCTCAAATATTTACATTGGAGCTCATGGGGGCACCTGGGCCTAAGGAAACCATTTGGGCAACGAGGCAGGCCATGACAAACCAAGTTTCCTTCCCGCTTGAGATTTTCCCTTGAAAACTCATTTTCCACCCAAATTCGCATAGGTTAGCCTTGGGAAATCCATCATCGGGGAAAGAATTCTCAAATTTTGATATGGGAGATCACGGGGGCACCTTGGCATAAGGAAACGAGGAATTCCATGGTAAACCGAGTCTACCTTCCAACTTGATATTTTCCCTTGATAACTCATTTATCATATAAATTTGCATAGGTTAGCCCTGGGAAATCCATCATCGGGGAAAGAATTCTCAAATTTTTACATTGGAGCTATGGGGACACCTGGGCAAAGGGAAACCATTTGGGCAACAAGGCAGGCCATGGCAAACCAAGTTTCCCTTCCAACTTGAGATTTTCCCTTGAAAACTCATTTTCCACACAAATTTGCATAGATTAGCCTTGGGAAATCCATCCTCGGGGCAAGAATTCTCAAATTTTGACAAGGGAGTTCACTGGGGCACCTTGGCTTTGGGAAACCATTTGGTAAATGAGGCATGCCAAGACAAACATACTATCCCTTCTAACTTGAGATTTTCCCTGGAAAACTCATTTTACACCCAAATTCGCATAGGTTAGCCTTAGGAAATCCATCATCGGGGCAAGAATTCTCAAATTTTGACATGAGAGCTCACGGGGGCACATTGGCACGGGGAATCCATTTGGGCCACGAGGCATGCCATGGAAAACAAATTTTCCCTTCCAACTTTAGAATTTCTCTTGATTACTCACCAAATTCGCATAGGTTAGCCTTGGGAAATCCATCCTCGAAGCAAGAATTCTCAAATTTTGACATAGGAGATAATGGAGGCACCTTGCCACTGGGAAACCATTTGGGTAAAGATGCATGCCATGGCAAACAAAGTTTCCTTTCCAACTTGAGAGTTTCCCTTGAAAACTCATTTTCCCCTCAAATTTGCATAGGTTAGCCTTGGGAAATCCATCCTCGGGGAAAGAATTCTAAAATTTTTACATTGGAGCTCATGGGGACACCTGGGCATAGGGAAACAATTTGGGCAATGAGGCAGGCCATGGCAAACCAAGTTTCCCTTCCAACTTGAGATTTTTTCTTGAAAACTCATTTTCCACCCAAATTCGCAAAGAATAGCCTAGGGAAATCCATCCTCGGGGCAAAAATTCTCAAATTTTGACAAGGGAGTTCACGGGGGCACCTTGGCTTTGGGAAAACATTTGGTAAATGATGCATGCCAAGACAAACCAACTATCCCTTCCAACTTGAGATTTTCCCTTGAAAACTCATTTTCCACCCAAATTCGCAAAGAATAGCCTAGGGAAAACCATTCTCGAGACAAGAATTCTCAAATTTTGACATGGGAGGTAATGGAGGAACCTTTGCATAGGGAAACCATTTGTTTAACGAGGCATTCCATGGAAAACCAAGTTTCATTTCAAACTTGAGATTTTCCCTTGAAAACCAATTTTCCACCCAAATTTGCATAGGTTAGCTTTGGGAAATCCATCCTCAGGGAAAGAATTCTCAAATTTTTATGTCGGAGCTCATGGGGGCAACTGGGCAAAGGGAAACCATTTGGGCAACGAGGCATGCCATGGAAAACCAAGTTTCCTTCCAACTTGAGATTTTCCCTTGAAAACTCATTTTCCACCCAAATTTGCATAGGTTAGCCTTGGGAAATCAATCATCGGCACAAGAATTCTCAAATTTTGATAAGAGAGATCACTGGGGAACCTTGGCATAAGGAAACAAGGAATTTCATGGCAAACCATGTCTCCCTTCCAACTTGATATTTTACCTTGAAAACTCATTTTCCATCAAAATGTGCATAGGTTAGCCTTGGGAAATCTATCCTCGGGGCAAGAATTCTCAAATTTTGACTTGGGAGTTCAAGGGGGAATCTTGGCTTAAGAAAACTATTTAGGAAATGAGGCATGCCAAGACAAACATTCTATCCCTTCCAACTTGAGATTTTCCCTTGAAAACTCATTTTTCACCCAAATTCGCATTTGTTAGCCTTGGGAAATCCATCATCAGGGCAAGAATTCTCAAATTCTAACATGGGTGCTCACGGGGGCACCTTGGCACTGGGAAACCATTTGGTATATGAGGCATGCCAAGACAAACATACTATCCCTTCTAACTTGAGATTTTCCCTGGAAAACTCATTTTACACCCAAATTCGCATAGGTTAGCCTTAGGAAATCCATCATCGGGGCAAGAATTCTCAAATTTTGACATGAGAGCTCACGGGGGCACATTGGCACGGGGAATCCATTTGGGCCACGAGGCATGCCATGGAAAACAAATTTTCCCTTCCAACTTTAGAATTTCTCTTGATTACTCACCAAATTCGCATAGGTTAGCCTTGGGAAATCCATCCTCGAAGCAAGAATTCTCAAATTTTGACATAGGAGATAATGGAGGCACCTTGCCACTGGGAAACCATTTGGGTAAAGATGCATGCCATGGCAAACAAAGTTTCCTTTCCAACTTGAGAGTTTCCCTTGAAAACTCATTTTCCCCTCAAATTTGCATAGGTTAGCCTTGGGAAATCCATCCTCGGGGAAAGAATTCTAAAATTTTTACATTGGAGCTCATGGGGACACCTGGGCATAGGGAAACAATTTGGGCAATGAGGCAGGCCATGGCAAACCAAGTTTCCCTTCCAACTTGAGATTTTTTCTTGAAAACTCATTTTCCACCCAAATTCGCAAAGAATAGCCTAGGGAAATCCATCCTCGGGGCAAAAATTCTCAAATTTTGACAAGGGAGTTCACGGGGGCACCTTGGCTTTGGGAAAACATTTGGTAAATGATGCATGCCAAGACAAACCAACTATCCCTTCCAACTTGAGATTTTCCCTTGAAAACTCATTTTCCACCCAAATTCGCAAAGAATAGCCTAGGGAAAACCATTCTCGAGACAAGAATTCTCAAATTTTGACATGGGAGGTAATGGAGGAACCTTTGCATAGGGAAACCATTTGTTTAACGAGGCATTCCATGGAAAACCAAGTTTCATTTCAAACTTGAGATTTTCCCTTGAAAACCAATTTTCCACCCAAATTTGCATAGGTTAGCTTTGGGAAATCCATCCTCAGGGAAAGAATTCTCAAATTTTTATGTCGGAGCTCATGGGGGCAACTGGGCAAAGGGAAACCATTTGGGCAACGAGGCATGCCATGGAAAACCAAGTTTCCTTCCAACTTGAGATTTTCCCTTGAAAACTCATTTTCCACCCAAATTTGCATAGGTTAGCCTTGGGAAATCAATCATCGGCACAAGAATTCTCAAATTTTGATAAGAGAGATCACTGGGGAACCTTGGCATAAGGAAACAAGGAATTTCATGGCAAACCATGTCTCCCTTCCAACTTGATATTTTACCTTGAAAACTCATTTTCCATCAAAATGTGCATAGGTTAGCCTTGGGAAATCTATCCTCGGGGCAAGAATTCTCAAATTTTGACTTGGGAGTTCAAGGGGGAATCTTGGCTTAAGAAAACTATTTAGGAAATGAGGCATGCCAAGACAAACATTCTATCCCTTCCAACTTGAGATTTTCCCTTGAAAACTCATTTTTCACCCAAATTCGCATTTGTTAGCCTTGGGAAATCCATCATCAGGGCAAGAATTCTCAAATTCTAACATGGGTGCTCACGGGGGCACCTTGGCTAAGGGAAACCATTTGGGCAATTAGGCATGCCATGACAAACAAACTCTCCCTTCCAACTTGATATTTTCCCTTGTAAACCCATTTTACACCCAAATTTGCATAGGTTAGCCTTGGGAAATCCATCATCGGGGAACGAATTCTCAAATTTTGACATGGGAGCTCACGGGGGCACCTTGGCATAAGGAAACAAGGAATTTCATGGCAAACAAAGTCTCCCTTCCAACTTGATATTTTCCCGTGAAAACTCATTTTCCATCTAAATTTTCATAGGTTAGCCTTGAGAAATCCATCATCGGGGCAAGAATTCTCAATTTTTGAAATGGGTGTTCACGGGGGCACCTTGGCATAGGGAAACCATTTGCGCAATAAGGCATACCATGACAAACCAACTCTACCTTCCAACTTGAGATTTTCCCTTAAAAACTCATTTTCCACAAAAATTCGCTTAGGTTAGCCTCGGGGAAAGAATTCTCAAATTTTGATATGGGAGATCACGGGGGCACCTTGGCATAAGGAAACGGGGAATTTCATGGTAAACCGAGTCTACCTTCCAACTTGATATTTTCCCTTGATAAATCATTTATCATATAAATTTGCATAGGTTAGCCCTGGGAAATCCATCATCGGGGAAAGAATTCTCAAATTTTTACATTGGAGCTATGGGAACACCTGGGCAAAGGGAAACCATTTGGGCAACAAGGCAGGCCATGGCAAACCAAGTTTCCCTTCCAACTTGAGATTTTCCCTTGAAAACTCATTTTCCACCCAAATTTGCATAGGTTAGACTTAGGAAATCCATCCTCGGGGCAAGAATTCTCAAATTTTGACAAGGGAGTTCACTGGGGCACCTTGGCTTTGGGAAACCATTTGGTAAATGAGGCATGCCAAGACAAACATACTATCCCTTCTAACTTGAGTTTTCCCTGGAAAACTCTTTTTACACCCAAATTCGCATAGGTTAGCCTTAGGAAATCCATCATCGGGGCAAGAATTCTCAAATTTTGACATGAGAGCTCACGGGGGCACATTGGCATGGGGAATCCATTTGGGCAACGAGGCATGCCATGGAAAACAAAGTTTCCCTTCCAACTTTAGAATTTCTCTTGAATACTCATTTTCCAGCCAAATTCGCATAGGTTAGCCTTGGGAAATCCATCCTCGAGGCAAGAATTCTCAAATTTTGACATGGGAGATAATGGAGGCACCTTGCCACTGGGAAACCATTCGGGTAAAGATGCATGCCATGGCAAACAAAGTTTCCTTTCCAACTTGAGAGTGTCCTTTGAAAACTCATTTTCCCCTCAAATTTGCATAGGTTAGCCTTGGGAAATCCATCCTCGGGGAAAGAATTCTAAAATTTTTACGTTGGAGCTCATGGGGACACCTGGGCAAAGGGAAACAATTTGGGCAACGAGGCAGGCCATGGAAAACCAAGTTTCCCTTCCAACTTGAGATTTTCTCTTGAAAACTCATTTTCCAACCCAAATTTGCATAGGATAGCCTTGGGAATTCCATCCTCGGGGCAAAAATCTCAAATTTTGACAAGGGAGTTCACGGGGGCACCTTGGCTTTGGGAAACCAATTGGTAAATGATGCATGCCAAGACAAACCAACTATCCCCTCCAACTTGAGATTTTCCCTTGAAAACTCATTTTCCACCCAAATTCGCAAAGAATAGCCTAGGGAAATCCATTCTCGAGACAAGAATTCTCAAATTTTGACATGGGAGGTAATGGAGGAACCTTTGCATAGAGAAACCATTTAGGTAACGAGGCATTCCATGGAAAACCAAGTTTCCTTTCCATCTTGAGATTTTCCCTTGAAAACCCATTTTCCACCCAAATTTGCATAGGTTAGACTTGGGAAATCCATCCTCGGGGCAAAAATTCTCAAATTTTGACAAGGGAGTTCACTGGGGCACCTTGGCTTTGGGAAACCATTTGGTAAATGAGGCATGCCAAGACAAACATACTATCCCTTCTAACTTGAGATTTTCCCTGGAAAACTCATTTTACACCCAAATTCGCATAGGTTAGCCTTAGGAAATCCATCATCGGGGCAAGAATTCTCAAATTTTGACATGAGAGCTCACGGGGGCACATTGGCACGGGGAATCCATTTGGGCAACGAGGCATGCCATGGAAAACAAAGTTTCACTTCCAACTTTAGAATTTCTCTTGAATACTCATTTTCCAGCCAAATTCGCATAGGTTAGCCTTGGGAAATCCATCCTCGAGGCGAGAATTCTCAAATTTTGACATGGGAGATAATGGAGGCACCTTGCCACTGGGAAACCATTTGGGTAAAGATGCATGCCATGGCAAACAAAGTTTCCTTTCCAACTTGAGAGTTTCCCTTGAAAACTCATTTTCCCCTCAAATTTGCATAGGTTAGCCTTGGGAAATCTATCCTCGGGGTAAGAAATCTAAAATTTTTACATTGGAGCTCATGGGGACACCTTGGCATAGGGAAAACAATTTGGGCAACGAGGCAGGCCATTGCAAACCAAGTTTCCCTTCCAACTTGAGATTTTCTCTTGAAAACTCATTTTCCACCCAAATTTGCATAGGATAGCCTTGGGAATTCCATGGAAAACCAAATTTCCTTTCCAACTTGAGATTTTCCCTTGAAAACCCATTTTCCACCCAAATTTTCATAAGTTAGCCTTGGGAAATCCATCCTCAGGGAAAGAATTCTCAAATTTTTATGTCGAAGCTCATGGGGGCAACTGGGCAAAGGGAAACCATTTGGGAACCGAGGCATGCCATGGAAAACCAAGTTTCCTTCCAACTTGAGATTTTCCCTTGACAACTCATTTTCCACCCAATCGATCATCGGCACAAGAATTCTCAAATTTTGATAAGAGAGATCACTGCGGCACCTTGGCATAAGGAAACAAGGAATTTCATGGCAAACCAAGTCTCCCTTCCAACTTGATATTTTACCTTGAAAACTCATTTTCCATCGAAATTTGCATAGGTTAGCCTTGGGAAATCTATCCTCGGGGCAAGAATTCTCAAAATTTGACTTGGGAGTTCAAGGGGGAATCTTGGCTTAAGAAAACTATTTAGGAAATGAGGCATGCCAAGACAAACATTCTATCCCTTTCAACTTGAGATTTTCCCTTGAAAACTCATTTTTCACAAAATTCGCATTTGTTAGCCTTGGGAAATCCATCATCGGGGCAAGAATTCTCAAATTTTGACATGGGAGCTCACGGGGGCACCTTGGCACGGGGAATCCATTTGGGCTACGAGGCATGCCATGGAAAACAAAGTTTCCTTTCCAACTTTAGAATTTCTCTTGAAAACTCATTTTCCACCCAAATTCGCATAGGTTAGCCTTGTGAAATCCAATCTCGGGGCGAGAATTCTCAAATTTTGACATGGGAGCTAATAAAGGAACTTTGGCATAGAGAAACCATTTGGGTAACGAGGCATGCCTTGGCAAACAAATTTTCCTTTCCAACTTGAGATTTTCCCTTAATAACTCATTTTCTACTCAATTTTGCATAGGTTAGCCTTGGGAAATCCATCCTCAAGGCAAGAATTCTCAAATTTTTACATGGGAGTTCACGGGAGCAACATGGCTTAGGGTAACCATTTGGGAAATGAGGCATGCCAAGACAAACCAACTATCCCTTCCAACTTGAGATTTTCCATTGAAAACTCATTTTATACCCAAATTCGCATAGGTTAGCCTTGAGAAATCCATCATCGGGACAAGAATTCTCAATTTTTGAAATGGGTGCTCACGGGGGCACCTTGGCATAGGGAAACCATTTGCCCAATGAGGCATACCATGACATACCAACTCTACCTTCCAACTTGAGATTTTCCCTTAAAAACTCATTTTCCACAAAGTTTCGCATAGGTTGGCCTTGGGAAATCCATCACCGGGGCAAGAATTCTCAAATTTTGACAAGGGATCTTACGAGGGCACCTTGGCATAGGGAAACCATTAGGGTAACGAGCCATGCCATAGCAAACCAAGTTTTCTTTCCAACTTGAGATTTTTCCGTGAAAACTTATTTTCCACCCAAATTTGCATTTGTTAGCCTTGGGAAATCCATCATCGGGGCAAGAATTCTCAAATTTTTACATTGGAGCTCATGGGGGCACCTGGGCATAAGGAAACCATTTGGGCAACGAGGCAGGCCATGACAAACCAAGTTTCCTTCCCGCTTGAGATTTTCCCTCGAAAACTCCTGTTCCACCCAAATTCGCATAGGTTAGCCTTGGGAAATCCATCATCGGGGAAAGAATTCTCAAATTTTGATATGGGAGATCACGGGGGCACCTAGGCATAAGGAAACGAGGAATTCCATGGTAAACCGAGTCTACCTTCCAACTTGGTATTTTCCCTTGATAACTCATTTATCATATAAATTTGCATAGGTTAGCCCTGGGAAATCCATCATCGGGGAAAGAATTCTCAAATTTTTACATTTGAGCTATGGGGACATCTGGGCAAAGGGAAACCATTTGGGCAACAAGGCAGGCCATGGAAAACCAATTTTAGCTTCCAACTAGAGATTTTCTCTTGAAAACTCATTTTCCACCCAAATTTGCATAGCTTAGCCTTGGGAAATCCATCCTCGGGGCAAGAATTCTCAAATTTTGACAAGGGAGTTCACTGGGGCACCTTGGCTTTGGGAAACCATTTGGTAAATGAGGCATGCCAAGACAAACATACTATCCCTTCTAACTTGAGATTTTCCCTGGAAAACTCATTTTACACCCAAATTCGCATAGGTTAGCCTTGGGAAATCCATCATCGGGGAAAGAATTCTCAAATTTTGATATGGGAGATCACGGGGGCACCTAGGCATAAGGAAACGAGGAATTCCATGGTAAACCGAGTCTACCTTCCAACTTGGTATTTTCCCTTGATAACTCATTTATCATATAAATTTGCATAGGTTAGCCCTGGGAAATCCATCATCGGGGAAAGAATTCTCAAATTTTTACATTTGAGCTATGGGGACATCTGGGCAAAGGGAAACCATTTGGGCAACAAGGCAGGCCATGGAAAACCAATTTTAGCTTCCAACTAGAGATTTTCTCTTGAAAACTCATTTTCCACCCAAATTTGCATAGCTTAGCCTTGGGAAATCCATCCTCGGGGCAAGAATTCTCAAATTTTGACAAGGGAGTTCACTGGGGCACCTTGGCTTTGGGAAACCATTTGGTAAATGAGGCATGCCAAGACAAACATACTATCCCTTCTAACTTGAGATTTTCCCTGGAAAACTCATTTTACACCCAAATTCGCATAGGTTAGCCTTAGGAAATCCATCATCGGGGCAAGAATTCTCAAATTTTGACATGAGAGCTCACGAGGGCACATTGGCACGGGGAATCCATTTGGGTAACGAGGCATGCCATGGAAAACAAAGTTTCCCTTCCAACTTCAGAATTTCTCTTGAATACTCATTTTCCACCCAAATTCGCATAGGTTAGCCTTGGGAAATCCATCCTCGAGGCAAAAATTCTCAAATTTTGACATGGGAGATAATGGAGGCACCTTGCCACTAGGAAACCATTTGGGTAAAGATGCATGCCATGGCAAACAAAGTTTCCTTTCAAACTTGAGAGTTTCCCTTGAAAACTCATTTTCCCCTCAAATTTGCATAGGTTAGCCTTGGGAAATTCATCTTCGGGGAAAGAATTCTAAAATTTTTACATTGGAGCTCATGGGGACACCTGGGCATAGGGAAACAATTTGGGCAACGAGGCAGGCCATGGCAAACCAAGTTTCCCTTCCAACTTGAGATTTTCTCTTGAAAACTCATTTTCCACACAAATTTGCATAGGTTAGACTAGGGAAATCCATCCTCGGGGCAAAAATTCTCAAATTTTGACAAGGGAGTTCACGAGGGCACCTTGGCTTTGGGAAACCATTTGGGTAACGAGGCATTCGATGGAAAACCAAGTTTCCTTTCCAACTTGAGATTTTCCCTTGAAAACCCATTTTCCACCCAAATTTGCATAGGTTAGCCTTGGGAAATCCATCCTCAGGGAAAGAATTCTCAAATTTTTATGTCGGAACTCATGGGGGCAACTGAGCAAAGGGAAACCATTTGGGCAACGAGGCATGCCATGGAAAACCATGTTTCCTTCCAACTTGAGATTTTCCCTTGAAAACTCATTTTCCACCCAAATTTGCATAGGTTAGCCTTGGGAAATCAATCATCGGCACAAGAATTCTCAAATTTTGATAAGAGAGATCACTGGGGCACCTTGGCATATGGAAACAAGGAATTTCATGGCAAACCAAGTCTCCCATCCAACTTGATATTTTACCTTGAAAACTCATTTTCCATCAAAATTTGCATAGGTTAGCCTTGGGAAATCTATCATCGGGACAAGAATTCTCAAATTTTGACTTGGGAGTTCAAGGGGGAATCTTGGCTTAAGAAAACTATTTAGGAAATGAGGCATGCCAAGACAAACATTCAATCCCTTCCAACTTGAGATTTTCCCTTGAAAACTCATTTTTCACCCAAATTCGCATTTGTTAGCCTTGGGAAATCCATCATCAGCGCAAGAATTCAGATATTTTGACATGGGTGCTCACGGGGGCACCTTGGCTTAGGGAAACCATTTGGGCAATTAAGCATGCCATGACAAACAAACTCTCCCTTCCAACTTGATATTTTCCCTTATAAACTCATTTTACACCCAAATTTGCATAGGTTAGCCTTGGGAAATCCATCATCGGGGCAAGTAGGCCTGTCCAGAATGGGCCGGCCCGAACCGAAACCGGCCCAAATCGACGTTTTTTTTTGTCCACTCGGTCAGGTCGGGTTCACGGGTGTAAAAAAAATGGTCATGGATGGTTTGGTTCGGTCGAGTTCGGTTTAGGCACTGGGGCACCTTGGCTTTGGGAAACCATTTGGTAAATGAGGTATGCCAAGACAAACATACTATCCCTTCTAACTTGAGATTTTCCCTGGAAAACTCATTTTACACCCAAATTCGCATAGGTTAGCCTTAGGAAATCCGTCATCGGGGCAAGAATTCTCAAATTTTGACATGAGAGCTCACGGGGGCACATTGGCACGGGGAATCCATTTGGGCAACGAGGCATGCCATGGAAAACAAAGTTTCCCTTCCAACTTTAGAATTTCTCTTGAAAACCCATTTTCCACCCTAAATTTGTATAGGTTAGCCTTGGGAAATCCATCTTTAGAGAAAGAATTCTCAAATTTTTACGTTGCAGCTCATGGGGGCAACTAGGCAAAGGGAAACCATTTGGGCAACGAGGCATGACATGGAAAACCAAGTTTCCTTCCAACTTGAGATTTTCCCTTGAAAACTCATTTTCCACCCAAATTTGCATAGGTTAGCCTTGGGAAATCGATCATCGGGGCAAGAATTCTCAAATTTTGATAAGGGAGATCACTGGGGTACCGTGGCATAAGGAAACAAGGAATTATATGGCAAACCAAGTCTCCCTTCCAACTTGATATTTTACCTTGAAAACTCATTTTCCATCAAAATTTGCATAAGTTAGACTTGTGGAATCTATCCTCGGGGCAAGAATTCTCAAATTTTGACATGGGAGTTCAAGGGGGAATCTTGGCTTAAGGAAACCATTTGGGAAATGAGGCATGCTAAGACAAACATACTATCCCTTCCAACTTGAGATTTTCCCTTGAAAACACATTTTTCACCCAAATTTACATTTGTTAGCCTTGGGAAATCCATTATCGGGGCAAGAATTCTCAAATTTTGACATGGGATCTCACGGGGGCACCTTGGCTTAGGGAAACTATTTGGGCAATTAGGCATGCCATGACAAACAAACTCTCCCTTCCAACTTGATATTTTCCCTTGTAAACTCATTTTACACCCAAATTTGCATAGGTTAGCCTTGGGAAATCCATCATCGGGGCAAGAATTCTCAAATTTTGACACGGGAGCTCGCTGGGGCACCTTGGCACAGGGAATCCATTTGGCCTACGAGGCATGCCATGGAAAACAAAGTTTCCCTTCCAACTTTAGAATTTCTCTTGAAAACTCATTTTCCACCCAAATTCGCATAGGTTAGCCTTGGGAAATCCATTCTCGAGGCAAGAATTCTCTAATTTTGACATGAGAGCTAATGGAGGCACTTTGGCATAGGGAAACCATTTGGGTAACGAGGCATGCCTTAGCAAACATAGTTTCCTTTCCAACTTGAGATTTTCCCTTAATAACTCATTTTCTACTCAAATTTGCATAGGTTAGCCTTGGGAAATCCATCCTCGAGGCAAGAATTCTCAAATTTTGACATGGGAGTTCACGGGGGCATCCTGGCTTAGGGTAACCATTTGGGAAATGAGGCATGCCAAGACAAGCTAACTATCCCTTCCAACTTGAGATTTTCCCATGAAAACTCATTTTCTACCCAAATTCGCATAGGTTAGCTTTGAGAAATCCATCACCGGGGCAAGAATTCTCAAATTTTGACATGGGAGCTCACGGGGGCACCTTGGCATAGGGAAACTATTTGCGCAATGAGGCATACCATGACAAACCAACTCTTCCTTCCAACTTGAGATTTTCCCTTAAAAACTCATTTTCCACAAAAATTCGCATAGGTTAACCTTGGGATATCCATCACCGGGGCAAGAATTCTCAAATTTTGACATGGGAGCTCACGAGGGCACCTTGGCATAGGAAAACCATTAGGGTAACTGTAAGGACTAGGTTTCTCATTATTTAATAATTATATATAGTTGGCCATTTTTTTTAATATATATATAATATTTTTTTTTAGTTCACTTGCACACATAAAATCTTTAAGTAACTACTAGAGATATATTATACATCAACTTCAGAGTTACATACGAAGAGTTACATACATACAACACTCAGGCTAGGTTGTTATGCTACTTTACAAGGTTAGAGTTCTAGCAATGAACATTGAAGAAAGGTATTGTACCTAGAGAGTGGAGAATTGTGCTAGAGAGAGAATGAGAATGAAAGAGAGAATGCTGAATTTCATGTGTGGTTTTATTAAATGAGCAAAAGTTCCCTACAATTGGTAACTCCCCCCTATTTATAGAGTTTGGCTACTACCTATTGGGCCAATTGGGCCTCCGAAGCCAAGGCCCATCCTAAGGTTAGGGACCCGCACCGGGGCGGGCTACATGCTAGGCGTTGCCCCTCTAGGGGCTCGCCCAGTCCACTAGTCTACAAGACACCGAGCTCGAAGTATGAGAGCTAAGTGTGTCTTTTAAATGCCTTTACATATGTCCTATAATACACTTGGATTTAAGCTGCCAACATGGCTTGAGAAAAGAAAAACAAACTACGTTGCCAACATGGTATGAGCAAAAGGAAACTAGCATCTTTAGCCACCCAGTCCACTGACTTGGCGAGCAACCTGAGCCGACAAGTCCACAAGCGGCGAGCAATCTGAGCCGACAAGTCCACAAGTCCACAAGCGGCGAGCAATCTGAGCTGACAAGTCCACAAGTCCACAAGCGGCGAGAGCGATCGCTCCGTACTGGCGGTCAGCTGGAACAGGTGCATGATCGACCACCGGCGGGAAAGGTGGCAGGCATTGGTCACGTGCCGATCACCCAAACGTTGATTGGCAGTATTCCCGGCGAGCGACTAAACTTTGTTGCTGGTATCACCTATCGGGCGATGGTGCTTGGCTATTATACTGGTGAGGCCTTTCACGCTTTCCCCTATTTCAAAAACCCCTCGAATCCTCAACTGCCCCACGTGATGCGTCAGTTACATCAATTTCCCTCTTTCTCCGGAAACGTCACTTCACTTTTCATAACCGTCCCATCGTGCGCAATAACTCTCCATTACACGCAACCCACTTCCCCAAAAACCATCATGACTTCCAACCTTCCACACGCGTCCAACACGCGTCACCCTTCCAGACTTCCCCCTTGCCCTATAAAAACCCTTCTTCCCTACGATCATCCCTTTCCGAAACCCCTCTTCACCTCCCTAATCGCTTACCAGACTCCTTCTGCCAACTTCCGTTCCGGAGCCATCGCTTATCACCCTTTCCGCTACCCACTCTTCACATCTTACTCCAGTGAGTCCTACTGCCCTTATCTTTGCATCATATACGTACTCATCTTCTCCTATCTTTCACTTCGCTGGTTTCTAAAATGGCTTCAACCCCCACCTCCCCTAATCACTCCACTTCCCCCTCCGGAAGCGACCCTGATTCCACCGCAGCCGGCGGCCTCCGTTTAGAGGTCCCGGAGATCCCTGCCTACTGGCTAAAAACCTTCGCCACTCTGCCCCTTCCAGTCCAAGTAGCCCCCAAACATGAGGCCATAGACCAGCCTTCCATCTTCCAAGATAGCAACCTCATTGTGGAATTCGTGGGTTCCTTGGGTGGCTTGTCCAATGATGACGAGTTTAACGCCAAACTCAGGATCTGGATTTGCCTTCCTGAGGACCGCCCCTGGGCTCACAAGCTAGACGGCGACGTAAAGAGATCTCACTTTTTCTTTGCGTACGAATACATATTTAGCGAGCTTGGGATCAGGCTCCCTTTTTCGCCTTTTATCCAAACCGTCCTCCGCGACATCAATGCGGCGCCCTGCCAACTTCACCCCAACGCTTGGGCCTTCATTCGGTGCTTTGAAATCTTATGCGCCGCGTTTGGCATCGCCCCATCTCCCACCAGTTTCTTCTACCTCTACGATGTTGACCCCAAATCCATCAAAAACAAAGGATGGATTTCCTTAAAGGCCCGGGCCGGCCGGAAGTGCCTGAATCCCCACAAAAGTAACGCGAAGACCTCCTTCGCACGGAAGTACTTTCGCGTGGCGGTTCACCCCGCCTATCCGGAGGCCTTCACCCTTAGGGACGGGACCGCCCTTTTCCCCCTTTACTGGACGGAAAAGCCCAATGGGATTACTGATCCTTCAGAGGAATCCTTGTCCGCCAACGACAAAGCTTTTCTGAATCTCCTTGCCCCACTCCCCATCCTTGACTGCTCAACAGTCCTTGAGGGCGCTGGCTCCTCAAGGACTCCCAAATACTTAGGTCGCCTATGGCTTACTTCTACTATCGACATTTTCTTTCTCGCCTCTTACGTTGTCACTGATTTTTTTTATTGTTGCAGAAGATATGAACTTCACAAACGCCGAACTCCTGAAAGCCCGCGAGAGGAGAATGGCTCGCTTTTCCCCAAAGTTCAACGCTGAGGGCGACGTGAAAAAGCGGGGCGGCGCCGAGAACCAAGGTGAGGGCGCCAAAGTCCACTACTGTTGGCGCTACAGCTGCCTCCACCGGCGCTACAACTACCTCTGCCGGTGCTACAACCACCTCTGCTGATTAGTCGCCAACTGCTGACACAACCGCCAACATCTCCCAACCCTCGGCCGTTGAGAAATCTGCCACCATTAATGCCACAACAGCTGCTGCGTCGTCTGATACAACAGCTGCCGCGTCGTCCGATGCTCCTGCCGGGGAGAAAATGAAAGAAAATGAAACCCCCCAGTCCCCTCCTCGCCAGGACGCACCTCCTAGCCCACCCCCAACAGATGATGGGTGCCCTGCGTCTTCTCCACCTCGCCGCGAAGAGGGATCTTCTGATGTCGCCGCTACCCAGATCGAGCAAGCTCCTGGTAAAGAGAGCGGTCCCTCCAACTACTTCAACATGCTTCCCAACGCCATTGAACCTTCAGAATTCTTTCTTACCGGCCTCAACCGCGAAGTCATAGAGAAAGAAGTTTTGAGCCGGGGTATTAATGAAACCAAGGAAGAAACTCTTGCTTGCCTCCTACGCGCTGGGTGCATCTTTGCCCATGCGTTCGAAAAGTTCAACGCCGCCACCGCCGAAGCTGAGTGGTTGAAGGCCGAGAGCGCTCAGCATCAAGAAGCCGCCGCTGCTTGGGAAAAGCGCTTCGACAAACTGGCGACGCAGGCAGGAAAAGACAAAGTCCTAGCCGACAAGTTGATTGGCTCGGCGGGAATTAAAATCGGCGAACTGGAGGATCAGTTGACGTTGTTGAAGGAAGAAGCGGAGGATCTTGATGCAAGTCTGCAAGCTTGCAAAAAGGAAAAAGAGTAAGCCGAGAAGGACCTGATCGCCAGAGGCGAAACGCTGGTTGCTAAGGAGTCAGAGCTCGCAACATTGCGCGTTGAGCTGGAACTAGTGAAGAAGGCGCTGACGGAGCAACAGAAAAAGTCCACTGAGTCCCTGGCCCTGGCGAGGTCTGACATGGAGGCGGTGATGCAAGCCACGTCCGAGGAAATCAAGAAAGCGACCGAAGCTCATGCTGAGGCCCTCGCCACAACAGATGCCGAGATTGCTTCCCAACTGGCAAAAATCAAAGTGCTAGAGGACGAGCTGGCGACGGAGAAAGCTAAAGCCACTGAGGCGAGGGAACAAGCCGCTGACATTGCCCTTGATAACCGCGAGCGCGGTTTCTACCTCGTCAAAGATCAGGCCCAACATTTGTACCCGAACTTTGACTTTAGCGCCATGGGAGTAATGAACGAGATAACCACCGAAGGACTGGTTGGTCCCGACGATCCTCCCCTGATTGACCAACACCTCTGGGCAGCGACTGAAGAAGAAGAGGAAGAAGAAGAAACAGGAGAAAAAGAAAGAAACAATGAATAATGTAATTTTAACATCACTTAACCTTTACTGTCCCCTTGTAGTGTACTTTTCCGCCATTCATCTATGTTTAAGCAACCCTTCGCCATAGCTTTTTATATCGCCGTTGGATATTTTGTAAATCATGTTGGAATGCTTTCGCCGTACATTTTGTGGTCGCCACCTTCTTATTGCTTAAAAAATTTAAGAATGAATTTCATAGTTTAACGCCCCACCACGCCGGAGTAATAAAATACTCAACATCCTGAGTGTCCAAGCACTCGCCTTCCACCTTATTCATTCGCCGACCTTATATCTTGCGCTATTTTTTCACGCGTCATACGATTGAATTACGCCTAACGACTTCATGCATTAATTTTAACTAGGACTTGTTGCTTGGTATTCCACCACCAAGACTTTTAGACGTTTTCCCCAAAGGAAGAAACGGCCTCCATTCTCGAGGGCTTCGCCTGGGGCTTTGCCCGCTCGGGGCTTACAATGCCTGGATCCCAATGGTCATTTGGGGGTTCCAAGACTTTTGCCTAGTTAATGGTGCTCGTCGTATTCTGGCGAGACTTACCCAGCACATCGTTTACGGGACCGGCGATCACGTCAGACTTTCCGGGGGGTGATTCCCAGGCGTCAAAGGCCATTTGTGTAATCGCCGCCACCTTCAGGGTTCCGGCAGGCCCCTTTGGGGATTAAGCTTGTCCCAGTTAGTGATCGCCGTAATTCTTTGTGTCGATCGGCAATTCTGATCGTCAGGGAATCCCTGGAATTTTTGGACACGAATTTCGTGAATTTTCATTTTATTTTATTGATGGAGCGCCTCATTAAAAAACTCCTTTCGGAGAAAAAGAGCACGCTTTGTTATTGCAATACATTGGAGAATTTGAAAACACTTTTCAGAAAATTTTAAAGATATCTGGCTCCGGCGACTCCGCCTTGTTCGCCTTCTCGCCTGCGATCAACTATAATAGTAGCGCAAGCTCAAACCATTGAACGACCGAGGTAGCCGCCTTCCATTAAGCTCTTCTAAATGATAGGCCCCATTACCAAGAACTTTAATAATGCGGTAGGGCCCTTCCCAGTTAGGAGTAAGCTTGTTTCCCTGGGCTCCCGACCGCCACTTGAGGACCAGGTCTCCGACCTGCATATCTCGGACGCGAACCTTGCTGTTAAACTTTGCCGCCACGCGCTGCTTCATCGCTGTTTCCCGAATGTGCGCCTCGTCACGCCTTTCCGACAAAAGGTCCAACTCCGCTGCCATATTGGCCTGATTCTCCCCTTCAAAATCTGGCTGGGTTCGCCATGTGAAGTTGTCAATCTCCACTGGCAACATAGCATCAACCCCATAGGTCATTCTAAAGGGGGTTTCCCTTGTAGTGGATTGCACAGTGGTGTTGTATGACCATAGCACCACCGGGAGTTCCTTCAGCCAAGCTCCCTTAGCCTCCCTGAGCCGTCGCCTTAATCCACGCAGGATTACCCTGTTTACAGATTCCACTTGCCCGTTTGCTTGCGGATGCTCCACAGAGGCAAACCTCATCTGTATGCCCATTTCCCTGCAAAATTCTCTAGTTTGGTTGCTTGAAAACTGGGTCCCGTTGTCGGATACGATCGCCCTTGGGATCCCGAACCTGCAAACAATTCGCCTCCAGTTGACTATTTTTGCAGAGGTTATTTTGGCCAAGGGCTCGGCCTCAATCCACTTAGTGAAATGATCCACCGCCACTAGTATAAACTTCATTTGCGACTTGGCGATCGGAAATGGTCCGACCAAGTCCACACCCCACATGGCGAAAGGCCACGGGGCGCTTATCGTTACCAGCTCCTTTGGCGGTGCCTTAGATAAATCAGCAAACACTTGACATTTTTTGCATTTTTTCACAAAGTCCATGCAATCTTTCCTGAGGGTGGGCCAGTAGAATCCCGCCCTCAACACCTTGCAAGCCAAAGATCTCCCCCCAATGTGGCTTGCGCACACTCCCTCGTGCACCTCAGACATGATCGCCTCGTATTTTTCTGGCGGCACGCATTTTAACAATGGTGTCGAAAAACCACGGCGATACAAGTGTCCGTCGATGAGAGTGTAGTGGCTCGCCTCTCGCCGTTGCTCCTTTGTGCATTGCTCTACTTCCGCCGGGTCCCCCGCCAAGATAGACAATATAGGCCCCATCCATGTCGCCCCTCTGTCCACACATGCCATAAGCTTGCCTTCAATACTGGGGAACGCCAGCGTTTCCTAAATCACACTTCTATTGTTGCCGGGCTTCCGCGTGCTCGCCAATTTGGCCAACGCGTCCGCCCGCTGGTTTTCAGTCCGAGGAACATATTCCACCACAACCTCTTGAAAAAGTGTCATCAAATACCGCACTCGCTCTAGGTACTTGATCAGATTAGGATCTTTGACCTGGAATGTGCCCTTCACTTGGTTCTCCACCAACTGCGAGTCCGTTCTTATCAACAGGCTCCCGATCTTTACTTCCCGCGCCAACTTCAACCCGGCGATGAGAGCTTCATACTCTGCCTGGTTGTTTGTGGCTTTGAACTCGAATTTCAGCGATTGTTCCAGTACTAGATCTCCTGGTCCTTCCAACGTTACTCCTGCGCCACTGCCGCTGCTATTGGAGGACCCATCTACAAAGAGAGTCCACTGAGTGTCGACTCTTTCAAACCGATCTAGGGTTAATTCCACCACAAAATCAGCCAGCGACTGTGCGCCAACCTTGCCTCGTTTATCATATTGCAACCCATATTCAGACAATTCAACCGACCAGGCGACCAATCTGCCTGACAAATCCGGTTTTTGTAACACTTGTCTCAGGGGTAAATCCGTCCGCACCCTTACTGGAAAACTCTGAAAGTAAGGTCTTAACCGCCGGGCGGTGACGAGGACCGCCAATGCTGCCTTCTCGATTTTCTGGTATCTGACCTCTGCGCCCTGGAGTGTGTGACTAACAAAATAAACAATTCGATGTTCGCCATCTACCTCCTGCAATATCACAGAACTCATAGCACTATCGCTCACAGCAAAATACAAATGCAGCGGGTGTCCCTGTATTGGTTTCGACAAGATTGGTGGTGACGATAGGAGTTCCTTGAGGCGAACAAAAGCTTCCTCACACTCCGCCGTCCACTCAAATGCGACATTCTTGCGAAGACATTTGAAAAAAGGGAAAGATCTGTCACCAGACTTAGGAAGAAACCGAGATAACGCTGCTATTCGCCCTGTTAAACGTTGGACCTCCTTCACATTAGAAGGGCTTTTCATCTGCTGAATCGCCCCGCATTTATCTGGGTTTATCTCTATTCCTCTGGATGTGATCATGAATCCCAAAAACTTGCCACCCTGGACACCAAAAGAGCATTTCTCCGGGTTGAGGCGCATATTGTGCTTCCTTATCTCGCCAAATGCTTCCTCCAGATCTTGATGATGGTCCAAACCACGTACCAATTTAACAATCATATCATCAACGTAAACCTCCATGTTTCTTCCCACCTGCCCAGCAAAAACCCTATCCATCAATCTTTGGTAGGTCGCCCCAGCGTTCTTTAGTCCAAACGGCATGGTGCGATAGCAATAATTGACTCTGGCGGTCATGAAAGCCGTTTTGTCCTCGTCTGCCGGGTGCATGCGGATTTGATGATAGCCAGAGTAAGCATCCATCAAGCTAAGCAGTTCGTTGCCCGAGGCACCATCAACGAGGCTATCAATGCTGGGAAGGGGATACGAATCCTTTGGACATGCTTTGTTTAAATCTGTGTATTCTACACACATTCGCCACTTCCCGTTCGCCTTCTTCACCATTACAACGTTCGCCAACCACGTCGGATACTTCACTTCCCTGATGAACTCTGCCGTCAGCAACTTGTCAACTTCTTGTTGAACCGCCTTTCCCTTGTCTCCTCCCAAGCGCCGCCTAAGTTGTGAAACTGGCTTGACACTTGGATTCAATGCTAATCGATGGCAGATGAAGTTTGGATCAATTCCAGGCATGTCTTTGCAGCTCCAAGCAAACAAATCTAAGTTCTCCCCAAGCAGCTTTGTCAGGCGCGTCTCCTGCTCTTCTGTCAGTCTGGTCCCAATCTTCAAAGTGCAATCGCCAAACTTTAGCGCCTTCGTTTCTTCAATTGGCGTGGGCCTATTTACCCGCCCCTCGCCACGTGGGTCAAGATTTTCATCCGAAGCTTCAATTTCATAACATCTATGACCGACCAACGCACTCTTCTTGCCGTACAAGTTAAGGCAATTATTGTAGCACTCCCTCGCCATCTTCTGGTCCACCTTCAGCTTTCCGACCTTTCCACTGCTTAGCGGATACTTGACCGCCAAGTGGGCTGTTGAAATTACAGCACAAAGGCGATTCAATGTATTTCGCCCAATGATGACATTGTAAGACGCCACCACCTGGAGAACCAGATACCTTACCTTCAAAACCCTGGCACACTCGTCTTCCCCGAATATTGTGTCTAGATCAATGTATCCTCGCACCATTACTTGCTCCCCCGCGAAACCTACCAAGGTTCCCGCATATGGAGTCAGATCATTGTCGGTTAGTCCCAACTTGTCGAATGCATCACCATAGATAATATCAGCCGAACTACCCTGATCCAGGAGTACCCTTCTAACGTTGAAACTGTTCATCCTTAACTACACTACGATCGGATCATCCTTATGAGGCTTTATCCCCTCAAAGTCTGCCATCAAAATTGTTATGTCAGGGTGTACGAATCCAAAAGCGACCTCATGAACGGAATTAACCGCACGAACATGGCGTTTCCGCGCCGCATGGGTGTCGCCACCGCCGCCAAATCCTCCGGCGATGGTGTTTATGGTCCCGACGGGCGGTCCGGAGTGTTGAGCGAACGTGTCATCAGCTCCTCTTGTGGCGATAGCCGCTGATTCTTGCTTTTTCTTGCCCTTAGTGTCCACTCGCTCCTCCTCTCGCTTATGTGTTTTGTTGTGATCGTCGTTGTTGCGCCACTGGCCTTGGCGATTTCCTTGATATCCCACCCGAATCAACTTATCAATTTCCCGCTGCAAAGTCCAGCAGTCGTCTGTGCCGTGCCCGGCGGACCGATGGAATTCACACCACTTCTTGGGATTGGCGTCCCGTGATTGATACTTAGAGGCCTCTGGCTCATCCACTAGATTTGCGCCCCTCGCCCCGCGGAGCATATCCGTTAATTCAGTATTCATTACCATGTCAGCTTCCTCCCGCTGGCGATGGGACTTGGATTGCCATGGCCGGCGTTGTTCATAATCATCACGCCGTGGATACAACTGCTCCTTGGTCGGCTTCAATACCGCCTTCCCTTTATCTTGCCTTTGCTGCTTGCCATCCCCCTTATCTTCGCCATTCTTATCTTTTTTCGCGCGCTTGGGCGACGTGTCGCCCTTTTCCAACTTCGCGCGCTTTCTTTTCCACGTGGTCGTGGGTTCGATCCCCACAGACGGCGCCAAATGTTCTAGTAATGAACATTGAAGAAAGGTATAGTACCTAGAGAGTGGAGAATTGTGCTAGAGA
This sequence comes from Lotus japonicus, assembly GCF_012489685.1. Taxonomy (NCBI): domain Eukaryota; kingdom Viridiplantae; phylum Streptophyta; class Magnoliopsida; order Fabales; family Fabaceae; genus Lotus; species Lotus japonicus. Next base: position 2,074,101 of record NC_080045.1, on the reverse strand, counting down.
GAGAATGAGAATGAAAGAGAGAATGCTGAATTTCATGTGTGGTTTTATTAAATGAGCAAAAGTCCCCTACAATTGGTAACTCCCCCCTATTTATAGAGTTTGGCTACTACCTATTGGGCCAATTGGGCCTCCGAAGCCAAGGCCCATCCTAAGGTTAGGGACCCGCACCGGGGCGGGCTACATGCTAGGCGTTGCCTCTCTAGGGGCTCGCCCAGTCCAGTTAGCTTCTCGAGCACATACTCATAGGTTGGGTTATGCTATTATACAAGGCTACTGGGTTAACAGTCACATTTATGCAACTACATTATACATAGGTAGTAGAGTTTATGATAGTACAAGTCAAGGGTCAAAGGTAGGGCTGAGCACGGGTCGGTTACGGTCGAATTCGGGCCAAAAAGGTCTCAACCGACTGTAACCGAACAGATAACATTTCTATCTGTTTCCGACCGTGGCATGCTTCGGGTGAGTCGGTTTCGGGTTATACGGTTGCACGGTTTCCTCGGGGGGATTGATTCGGATCCACTATCGCAAAGTGCAAATTTGAGATCCAGTGCATCTCTCTTTAAATCTGCCACCTAATGTTTAGATCTGATGTTAGCAAGTGCAAAATTGAGGCCCACAGTCCCAGATCTACCGCTTTCACGTTCACTATGCCTATGCGCCATGGAAAAATGAAGAAGAGGGAAAGAAGAAATGGTCCTCCCTTCGCGACATCAGGACAGCCGTGAGCCAGATGAGCTCGTGAGGAGGAAGAATAATGGTCGTCACAGTTTCATGGTGGCATGACTTAGGGTGATGGACAAGGCAATGAAGAAGTTGGAGTGGTGGAAGGTGAAGTTGGTGTTGTCCGAGTCTCCCAAAGATAGAGAGGAAGGAGGAAGGAGAAAATAAAAATTACAGTGGTGGAAATGTCATATGTGAGCGTCAGAGGGAGAGAAATAGAAAGGGTGTGGTGTGAGATGGTAATAAACTGATAGAGTCATAAATGCAAACACTGCATTTCAAATTAATTTAAAAATTTAAATTTTAGACACATGAACCATTGGATTAGACACATCGAGATGCATGGCTCTAGTAATTCCACATTTTTTAAAACAAATGTAAATTGAATTATGACATTTGATAAGACTATTAACAATGGACACTGTGCATAAGTCATAATGTTATACTAGTGGCACGCATAAAGCACAGTGTTAGACCCACATTTTTAGAATTAGACAAATTAATTAATTTCCGACTCACGCCTAGGGTGCTATGTAAGCGTGAGAGGAACCTGAACAAATAGTTTTTATATTCGGAGCTTCTAACAAAGTTTCCATCCGCGCTACCTCATTTCTTTCGATGTTTGTGATATCTTTACAGAAGGAAGTTTCTTCATCCGAAGTCAATTGCAAAAAGTAGTTCTGCAGCATATTTTGATGCAGACTACGTTCAAGCCATTTTCTCATTTAAAATGAACCCGGAGCAAGTATCGACCTTTTATGGAAGGATACATAGCTTAATTGCATAATATGACAACGTCATATTTGTTCTAATTATCTAACATTTATTCTTTAGCTTAATTCTTACTCATTTCCTTGTCCATGGATCATTTTAATTTGCTCAAAGTGATCCTAATTTATATATCATTATTTCATAGAGCTCCCCATAATTTTTGGTATAGTAATACACCATTTCTATATTTTTTTCTCTTAAATCTGCGAGTTAAATCCTACAGTATCTAAATCAATTGGTACCAATTTATAAAATATCTACACATGACTCACCATTCTTATCCTCCCTCGGTCACGTTCACTCACAATTCTAATCTTAATATATACTATTTCCCCAATTCTTTCTTTGATTTCTTTGTTTTATCCTCACCACTCACTACTCGACTCACTCTCCCTCTATTTCACTCACTCATTCACTTAATGCCTCATCTTCATTTCACGTTTCTCTTCAGACCCATTACCATTTTCTTCTCCTTTGTCAAATTTTCTTTCTTGTTGCAGCAACAACCTGCCACCGTTCCTTCTCATCACCAACATTTTCTTCTTATTTACTACTATCCCATTCTCTCATTCACGTCCCTACAGCACCCTCACCACTTTCTTTTCATCTCCTTCCCATCACCATTAAAACACCACCACCAACATATCTTCTTCTTCTTCTTGATTTATTTCTGCTGCACACACTCACCATCACTTTCTCCTCTTCATGGAAGCCGTGAGACCACCACCACCAAGCTGCTACTCCTTCTTCCTCTACTCCACGCAAGCACCACAACCACCGGGAGCAAGCCACCAAAGGCAGCCACCACCTCCATTCTCTTCAACCTTTTCTCACCTCAATTTTGAGCTTTTGAGTTAGAGGTTGGATTAGCTTCAAACTTGGCTTCAAATAGCTTGTATGCATGCTCTAGTGTCCGAATTGATAACTTATATGCATAGATGCTATGTTCTTTGATGATTATGTGGAAAAAGGGTAGAAATACCAATTTTTCTCAATTCTTGAGCTTTAATTATGTTAGAGTCATATTCATGCTTAGGGTCTTTGCATTAGTTGTTTATATATGCTTTAATTTGAGCTATGTAAAACCAATTTCAGAAAAGTCATAACTTTGAAATTTTAGGGTTCTAAATTGGAGATTTTTTATTCTAGCGCCTTGGGAGAGAGCATAAGCATGCGGTAATCAATTATTATGCCTTAATAATGATGCATGATGCCTAGGAATTAGCTTGTAGTAAAAGAAAACATCAATCTTGGACTATCCTTTTCTGGCCGAGAGCTAGCATGTGTATTGGGGGAGAAAAATCTTTTCTTAAAACTCTAGTAATGATGCATGATGTTTAGGGTGATTTCGGGAAAATTTTGGGTAGAGTTTTGTGGATGAATGGTTGAGCATGCCAAATGTTACTTTTCCTTTAAGTAATTAAGTACCATGTCTTATGTGAGAAGCAATGGAAATGTGGAATATGTTATGTGTTATTTCAAACATGCTAAGTGCTACTTGTTTCTTAAGTAAGTGCATTTTATAGCCTAAATGAATGCATGATGAGAAATTTAGATTCAACTATAAGCATGGTGATTTAAAAAATGAGGTGAAGCTTTATGAAAAATTATAGAGACCCGTTTAGGTTTGAAGCATGATCAAGTTGCATGAATTTTACATTAATGAGAAAGTAAATGAGACTTTGCTGTTTAATTGCTGCTGTTTCTGTTCTGTTTCAAGTGTTGTTGCTGCTGTTCTATTTTTATTGTTGTTGTCACTGTTTCTGTTTTTGCTGTAATTGTTGTTGCTGACCTACTGTAATTACTGTTATTGTTGCTGTTTTGCTGTAACTGTGGTCGCTGTTTTGCTGTTGTTACTTATTGTTGTCGTTTACCATGTTTCGGTGATGGCATGCGTAAAAATGAATCTAAAATTGTATGCTAAAAAGGGAGCTTGAGGCCGTGAGTTTAAAGTAGAAAATGAGTGGAGAAAATGTTCAAATGCACTAGGAGCATGATTAGGATAATCAATTATGGTTGTTGACAAGTTTCATGCTTTTAATTTGAAGTTAGAACATTAATTGCGTACTTGCTACTTGCTTACTTGAAACTTGAGTTTTGGGTCAATTTCACTCATTCGGGGTAATTCTCTTATTCGTGCCTAAGTGTTGCATTCCTAAAGCTTAGAAAGCTTTTCCGGTTTTGGTAGTCGTTTTAAGTCGAGTTGTTACTTAGTGATTAAGTAATCGTACTTTTGCTTAAGGTTTGAGACGTGCAAGCTTGGGACTCGAGGAAATTGGAACGCTTGAGGAAAGGCGAAGGAGAAAGAAACATTGGGTAAGGTAAGGGCAACTCTCCTAGATATTAGCTATATGCTTAGGTGTCGAAGAATCGACAATTGTTAAATGATATTGATATGTGAGGCTTATGCTTCTGTTGACTGCTAAGGCTTCGACCGTTTACTGAGATTTCAGTCTTATTTCTTTTAATGGATAGACATTTGCTATTTTTTGAATTAGGTATGTGCATAAACATGAAGTTATGCCCAAACCTTATGATTATATAGATTGTAAATGCGGAGTGTTATAAGAATTAGCAAGTAGGACCCGACGGAAGGTCTGAGCTACTGCTGACGTGATGGATCGAGGCTTTCTCAGGAAAGAGAACTTGGGGATGATATTTATCTTTTGACTTGTTAGATTTTGAAACAAATGAATGCATAAGACTTGATTTGAGAATAAATTCCATAATGAATTAACTCAAAATAGAACACTTTGAATAATAAAGATAACCCATTTTGAGGAAAACTTAGGATATGAAATGAGTTCGAAAATGGGAAGGGTCGAAGATTCGACGTTCGAGGAAAGATAATGATTCGAGTTGTGAACATCATGAAGAGGAGTCGTTATGAGTAGAACCACCATTAAGTGCAGGTGCTACTCCTTGTGTGAAGTGTGTAAGATCAAGGTTTGATCAGTGATTGCATCTCTATGTTTTGATGATTACAATTAAGGTTTGTGATGATGAACAATTGTGGTACCCTAACGTTTGTCTTTTTTAAGTTGTGACAAACAGGTTCTGAATCTGACCCAAGCCTATTCGTTCAGAAGAAGAAGAACCAAGGGTTACTAAAAGGAGAGCTCCTTAATCTACCATGTTCATCCTGAACAGTGGCAAATACTTCAGAAGTTCTGAAGATGGAGGTTCTTAAGAAGATCTGAAGAACTCAAGTCAGAAGTTCTGAAGACTAGATGTTCCAGTGGAACGGTCCAGAAGCAGAAGACTCAAGTTCTGAAGACCTGCAAGAAGTTGGTTCTGAAAACCCAAGCTATCCTAGCTCTGAAGATCAGAAGTTCTGAAGAACTTATTCAGAAGCAGAAGTTGCAAGGTCAGAAGAATCCAAGCTCCAATCTGACGATGATCAGAAGCTTCACCAACGTTTATCTGAAGCTCCTTGATCTCAAGTCAACCGGTGAAAGGACAGGTCGCTTTCACAGTACAACGTCGTACATGTCTCAGTCTGTCCGCCACCTACCCTGTACAGCCTAGCAGTCTGATATCACAGAATTGCCACTCCAACGGATAAAGCCCTAGCAACGGCTACATCACAAGTCTTGGAGTATATAAAGGCTGAAGAAAGAAGAAAGAAGCCAAGAAACTTTGCTGAAAATATTCAACACATACGAACCATTCTCTTAACATTATTTCTTCACTGTTCTTAAACTTCTGAGTTTACTATTTGCTTGTAAGAAGCACTCATTGTAAACCCGAAATCTTTTACATCATATTGTAAAGTTCATCAAGAGACCAAGGTTGGTCGGATCTTGAGAGGACTGAATCAAGGCTGATTCAGTATTTAGCTAGTCTTAAGAGGATCGGTAGATCAGCTTCTTAAGAGGATACTAGTGAGAAAATCAGTGTATTGTTAGTCACTTAGCAGGTTGCAAAGTGCAGTTGTAACACTCATTGATTTTAGTGGATTGTCTTCATTAGAAGAAGGAAGAAATCACCTTCACAGGTGGACTGGATTAGCTTGAGCTTTTATCTCAAGTGAACCAGGATAAAATACTCGTGTGCTTTACTGCCTATTTTTCAGCACTTAGTTTTATCCTTCAGTTTTGAAAAAGCTTAAAAATATACCGGAGATTCAAAAACTCTATTCAAACCCCCCCTTTCTAGTGTTTTTCGCACCTTCAATTGGCATCAGAGCTCCGGTTCTGATTTTAACACCTAACAGTGTTCAGTGATCCAAAACCTTGTGTGAAAAACAAACAATGGCCCAAGCCAATACTTCCGCTGACAACAAAAACAACAACAATCAACTCAGAGCACCTATCTTTGATGGTGAAAAGTTTGAGTACTGGAAAGATAGAATAGAATGTTATTTCCTTGGCACTGACCCAGATCTCTGGGATATGGTCATTGAAGGCTATACTGATCCAGTAGATGCTTCAGGTGTGAAGATCCCTCGTTCTGAAATGACTGACGCTCAGAAGAAGCGTTTCAAGGATCATCACAAGGCGAAGTCCATGCTATTCAGCTCAATATCATATATTGAGTATGAGAAGAACTCTAACAAATAAACTGCTAAATCCATCTTTGACTCCTTGGTCATGACGCACGAAGGAAATGAAGAGGTCAAGGAAATCAAGGCTCTTGCTCTCATACAACAATATGAGCAGTTTAAGATGGAATCTGGTGAAACCATTGAGGAGATGTACTCAGGATTTCAAACTCTGATTGCTGGAATCAGAGTGCTAAACAAGGGCTACTCTACTGGTGATCATGTCAAGAAGATTATCAGAAGTTTGCCTAAGGAGTGGAGAGCCTTTGTCACTGCCCTGAAACTCTCCAGAAATTTGAACTCCTTGAAGTTAGAAGAGCTTGTGAGTCATCTCAGAAGCCATGAGATTGAACTCAAAGGAGACAAGCCTCAGAAGAAAGACAAGTCTATTGCTCTTAAATCAAAGTCTGACAAAGCAAAAGCCTATCAGGCAGAAGAGGAAAATTCATCTGAAGAGCTATCAGATGCGTCTGATGATGAAGAGCTGTCTCTTTTCACAAAGAGGTTAAGCAAACTCTGGAAAAATAGACATAGCAAAGGCAAAGGACCAAAGAAAAGCTCAGGAAGATATGAATCTTCATCTGGTCAGAAGAAGTCATCTGGAAAGGAAGTCACTTGCTTCGAGAGCAAGGAATCTGGGCACTACAAGAGTGACTGTCCCAAGCTTAAGAAGGACAAGAGACCAAGAAAAGTCTTCAAGAAGAAAGCTCTCATAACCTTTGATGCAACTGATTCTGATGAAGCTGAGTCAGAAGAAGATGAAGCTGTGGAGGCTCTAATGGCTACCACTAGCAGAGGTGCTGAAGCTTCAGAAGATGATTCAGACTCTGAAAATGATGATGAGGTATTCTCTGACTAAGAACTGCTTTATCTGAAATAATGAAGAAACATGATATTTTGCTAAATAAGCATAAAGAGCTTAAAAAGAAATATGTTGCTAAAACCAGTTCTTCAGAAGTTCATGAGAAGTCAGTCTCTGAACTCATGGATGAAAACTATATTCTTGTTAATGACAATGTTGTTCTTCGTGCTAAAAATGATGTGCTAGAGGATCAACTTGCATCATCTGATGTTAAGTATGAAACAAAATATGAGAAAGCGTTTCAAAAGTTCCTTGCAAAGGGCATAGACAGAAGTCTTATGGCTTCAATGATCTATGGCATGAGCATAAATGGGAACAGTGGTCTTGGCTACTTTCAATCCATGAAAGATGAGTCAATTGAGTCCAAACGTGAACCCTTGCACAAACATTTCGTTCCCGCTGGCACTGTCATTCCAGAAAAGGTTACACCAAAGGGGAAGTTTAAATTTGATATGTCTAAATATTATACTCAAGTTCCTTTGCATTATCCTCCTGTTGCACCCAAAGTTCCAAGAACTTCTGGGAAAACTAACAAGAAAGGACCCAAGATGTGGGTACCTAAAGCAAAAATTATTCATGTTGCAGACATCTTATGCAGCTCAGTTCGGACACCTGTCATGGTACCTGGACAGTGGATGCTCGCGACACATGACGGGCACAAGGTCTATATTCCAAGAACTGACACCGCTTAAGTCAGGAGGAGATGTTGGCTTTGGAGGAAACCAGAAGGGAAAGATTATTGGAAAAGGTTCCATAGGAGATGGAAAAATTCCAGTCATCAACGATGTACTTCTGGTGGAAGGATTATTTCACAACTTGCTCTCCATAAGCCAAATTGCTGACAAAGGTTACGATGTGATCTTCAATCAAACCGGATGCAAAGCTGTTAGTCAAACAGATGGATCTGTTTTGTTTTCTGGGAAGAGGAAAAACGATATTTACAAAATCAGATCTTCTGAACTGCTATCTCGGAAGGTTAAGTGTCTCATGTCAGTTAATGATGAGCAGTGGATCTGGCACAGGCGCCTAGGGCATGCCAACCTCAGGAAAATCTCTCAACTTAGCAAGCTAAATCTCGTCAGAGGATTGCCTCGTCTGAAGTATTCATCAGAGGCTCTATGTGAAGCTTGTCAGAAGGTTAAATTCACCAAGAAGCCTTTTAAAGCAAAGAATGTAGTATCTACAACAAGGCCCCTTGAGCTACTTCACATTGATCTCTTTGGACCAGTGAAAACTGAATCCATTGGAGGAAAGAAGTATGGGTTAGTCATTGTAGATGATTATAGCAGGTGGACATGGGTAAAATTCCTAAGGCACAAAGATGAAACACATACTGTGTTTACCAACTTCATTACCCAAGTTCAGAAGGAGTTTCAATCTTCCGTGATTACTGTCAGAAGTGACCATGGTGGAGAATTTGAGAACAAAGCTTTTGAAGATTTATTCAACTCTCAAGGAATCTCCCATAACTTTTCTTGTCCTCGCACTCCTCAACAAAATGGAGTGGTTGAAAGGAAGAACAGAACTCTTCAGGAGATGGCTCGCACCATGATGCAAGAATCAAGTATGGCCAAGCACTTCTGGGCAGAAGCAATGAACACTGCTTGCTACATCCAGAACAGAATCTCCATTAGACCAATTCTGGAGAAAACTCCTTATGAGCTATGCAAAGGAAGACAACCTGACATCTCTTACTTCCATCCATTCGAAAGTACTTGCTTCATGCTCAACACTAAGGAGCTATTGGGTAAATTCGATTCTAAAGCTTTAAAATGTTTTTTTCTTGGTTATTCTGAAAGATCTAAAGGTTTTAGCATTTATAATATTATTCATCAAACTGTTGAGGAATCAATCCAGATTAGATTTGATGATAAGCTTGGCTTAGAAAAGTCAAAGTTGTTTGAAAGATTTGCAGATTTAAGCATTGACTGTTCAGAAGCAAATCAACCAATGAAAAGCCCAGAGGATGTTGCTCCAGAGGCAGAAGCATCTGAAGATTTTCCAACAACTTCTGATCCACTTCAGAAGAAGAAAAGAATAGTTGCTTCTCATCCAGAAGAACTGATCATTGGCAACAAAGATGCTCCCGTCAGAACCAGGTCTATGCTCAAACCTTCAGAAGAGACTCTTCTGAGTCTGAAGGGATTTGTGTCACTCATTGAGCCAAAATCAGTTGATGAAGCTCTTGAAGACAAAGGCTGGATTCAAGCAATGCAAGAAGAGCTAGATCAGTTCACCAAGAATGATGTATGGACCTTAATGCCCAAACCCAAAGGTTTCCATGTCATTGGAACCAAGTGGGTATTCAGAAACAAGCTGAATGAAAAAGGAGAAGTAACAAGAAACAAGGCAAGACTGGTAGCTCAAGGCTACAGTCAACAAGAGGGAATTGATTACACTGAGACCTTTGCTCCTGTAGCAAGGCTTGAAGCTATAAGGCTCCTGATTTCCTTCTCAGTAAATCACAACATCATTCTTCACCAGATGGACGTCAAAAGTGCCTTCCTCAATGGCTACATTTCAGAAGAAGTGTATGTCAAGCAACCTCCTGGCTTTGAAGATGACAAACACCCAGAGCATGTCTACAAGCTCAAGAAGTCACTCTATGGATTAAAGCAAGCACCCAGAGCGTGGTATGAAAGGCTTAGCTCCTTTCTTCTACAAAATGAGTTTGTAAGGGGTAAAGGTGACAATACTCTCTTCTGCAGAACCTATAAGAATGACATTCTTATAGTTCAGATTTATGTTGATGATATCATTTTTGGTTCTGCTAATCCCTCCTTGTGCAAGGAATTTTCTAAGTTAATGCAGGCTGAATTTGAAATGAGCATGATGGGAGAACTTAAATACTTCCTGGGAATTCAAATAGATCAACGACCAGGAGCCACCTATATCCATCAGAAGAAGTACACCCTGGAACTTCTGAAGAAGTTCAACATGAGTGACTGCAACATCTCAAAGACTCCAATGCATCCAACATGCATTCTTGAGAAAGAGGAAGTTTCCTCTAAGGTTTGTCAGAAGCTCTATCGTGGAATGATAGGCTCTCTTCTTTACTTAACTGCATCTAGACCTGATATACTGTTTAGTGTGCATCTCTGTGCTAGATTCCAATCAGATCCTAGAGAGACTCATTTAACTGCTGTTAAGAGGATCCTCAAATATCTGAAAGGAACTACTAACCTTGGCTTGATGTATAGAAAAACATCAGAGTATACACTTTCAGGTTTTTGTGATGCTGACTTTGCTGGAGATAGAGTGGAAAGAAAAAGCACCTCTGGAAGCTGCCAATTCCTTGGATCAAATCTTGTATCTTGGTCAAGCAAAAGACAGAACACAATTGCTCTATCAACTGCTGAAGCAGAGTATGTCTCAGCTGCCACTTGCTGTACACAAACCATATGGATGAAGAACCATCTAGAAGACTATGGATTGTCTATGAAGAAGGTTCCTATCTATTGTGACAACACAGCTGCTATCTCTCTCAGCAAGAATCCTATCCTACATTCAAGAGCAAAGCATATAGAGGTAAAGTATCATTATATTCGTGATCATGTTCAGAAGGGCACTCTATCATTAGAGTATGTTGATACTGACCATCAGTGGGCAGATATCTTTACTAAGCCCTTGGCAGAAGATAGGTTTTTATTTATTCTTGAAAACCTGAACATGGATTTTTGTCCAGAATAAGGTTTTCTTCAGAACTTCTGACCATGGTACCTCTGAAGTCATCAGATGTTACCCCTTTCAGAAGTTACTCGATCAGAAGCACTTAACCCACTGGTTAAACTTCTGTGGTAGACAACAATACACGTGTCACTTCATTTGTGACATAGTTCCTTGAGTCGCGTGGTATATCTGCTATAATGATGACGTCTACTCTCCTCTACTATGCTATTTTCAGACTATATATTTTATAACCGTTGATTTTACCTTTAATTTCTTAGAAAAACTGTCAACGGTTACCATTAAACCCACTACATGCACTGTCACACACGATCTCCCACTCACTTACACTTACGGTTTTAAAACTATTTGTGTGCATTGCATTCATTCATACTTCTCCCTCCAACATTTCCCCTTTCTCTCTGAACCCTAAAACCACATCCTCTGAAAATCATGGGCAAATCGAGGAAAACTAAGGCGAATGTTTCTGCTTCTACCACACAAACTGCCAAAGATCAAGAGAAGCAAAGATTCGACGAAGCTCAGAAGATTCTGAATGCACCAAATGTAGTCACCTGTGCAAAGAAAGTGGAAGAACTGAGTGTGTGCTGCGAAGCAAGAGTTGATTTTGATAATCTTGCTCAACATGGGTTTGATATTAGGAACCAAGTCGAGTTGCAAGGATGGTCTGGGTACTTCAACAGGCTCGTTGGTCCAATCTATCACAAATTGGTTGTCGAGTTCTGGAAGAATGCAGTTTGCAACGACTACTACGTCGTCTCCCACGTACTGGACAAGAAAATTGTGATCTCTGAAGAATCTATAGCAAAACGGCTGGGTATGGAGTTTCAGCAGGGAAAAAGGATCAAGAATGTTGAAGCAAATGTTGCTGGAATGACGACCGTGGTCAACATGGCGCTCTATGATAACTGGTCTTACGAGAAAACCAAGTACAGCTTTAAGGACTTGAAGTCTGAGATGAAGATTTGGCAAAAGATCTTCATGCACTGCATTCATCCTAGAACTGGAGGAACTGATTACCTGAATGCAACTCAGAAGGTAATCATGTACTACATTTCAACTGGTGAGCTTATATGTCTGCCATTCCTACTTTTCAATTATCTGAAGGAGTGTGTTGAGAAATCAAGGACCACAACTGGTTCTGAGAACAAGAGATTCATCTCTTACATTCCGTATAGAAGGCTGCTGTCAGACATCTTCGTCCAAAACAAGCTTGTCAAGACTCTATCAGATCTTGGACTTCACGAAGATCTGGCCACAACAGTTGGTGATAATCTCAATAGCACAAAGTTGAAGAAAATGCAGATCATTGAGAAGATTAAAGTTGCTCCCAAAGAAGACACTTCTGATGAAGTTCGTCGGAGGAATTACCCCATTGATGACTTTCCCATTTGGTCCAAGAAGGACAATCCAGCATGCATTCTGGAATAAGTAAGGATGCTCAGAAGACAAGGAGATCCTATCACCCTTACAGAATTTGTTAACACTCTTCCTGAAAGTCCTCCTAAGCTGGCTACCAGGAAATCCAGGAGAGCAACAAGCAGCAATCCCTCAGATCCTAAGGGCAAAGGGATTCTGATAGAGGAACCAGCAAAGAAGAAGGCTGCTTCCAAGACTGTGATCATCAGGGAACCATCTCCTGAGAGGCCTCTGAAGAGAACCTCAGCTCAACAACAACAAATGTCTGATTCAGAAAGCTCAGAAGACACATGGGAAGACTTCTCAAGTGAGGAAACTGAAGATGAAGACATGCCTCTGGCTAAGAGACGCAAAATTATTCTTGAGGAAGAGGAAGATGAGCAGGATGACCATGAGATCATCCAGAATGTGATTCAGGGTATAAGGGAAGATTCAGATGTTGAAGAATCCACTGATTCTGATGCTATTCTCCTAGTAAAGAGAAGGAAGCTTCCTCTGAGGGGACCACTTCAGCAGAAGGAACCAGCAGCAGAACAAGCATCTGAACCAACTTCAGAAGTACAGAGGGAAAGAAGATCTAAACGCACTTCTGATCCAGTAAGGACTGCAAGTCTCACCCGAACCTCACCCATCAGAAGCCCCAGTAAGGTAATTACTGAAAGCATTAATTCTGATTCTGCTTTAGTAGTTATACCTGAGTAACCTCTGCCTATATCTACCTCTCTACCTACCACAAACCAAACCAAACCTCTTCAACCTGAACCTCACCCTGAAACACAACCTCAAACACAAGCTGCACCTCAAGCTCCCAAATCTCCCATCCAAACAGCTACCACAGCCATCCTTTCAACTCCGATTTACACCTCTTCCACATCCATCCCAACTGAACCAATACCTCCTTTCAATTCCTTCATTCAAGGTATTGTTCAACATGAGGCCACTCTGAGAACCTTATTTCAACAGTTCTCTCCCAAGCCTGCATCCACTCCACACACCTTCCTCATAACCCAGATTGGTGAGATTCCTACTGAGAAAGAAAAGGAAGATGATGATGTCCAGATCCTTGAGCCACCCTTCAATGTGAAGCCCCTTAAACAAATTGCTTCCAATTTTGAAGATCGGATTCCAGATGCTGTTGAGACCTCTTATGTATCCTTGTCCAATTATTCAGCAGTCAACTCACAGGATCTGAGTTTCACTTCACCTGAGAAGACTGTCACCTCAAGGCAAAGGCCAGATACTATCTCTGAAGCTGAGCATATGGATGAATCAGATCACTCAGGCGTAGAGAAGGATCATGAGATTGATTCCATTGCTTCTGAGCACATGGAAGAATCAAATGCTTCGAGCTCCAATGCTGCCAGAACTCCTCAGCCTGTTCTGACCCTGGCAACCTCTTTCCTTCCTCAGAGTCTTCCTCAACTCATTCAGGAGTTTTCTTCAGAGGCCATCAGAAGGCTGAACTGGCTGTATCAGGTAACTGAGAATCAGTTTGATGCTTCTCTTGTTGATAGTCTATGGTCTGCATTTGAGAGTTGGTCAGAAGGCAAAGGTCATGAACTTTAGAAGCAGCTTAGCAGGGAGAAAAGACTAAGAGTTCATGATGCATCTGAGAGGGCCTATGAGCAGAGGCAGAGAGTGCTGCACAAGGTGTGTGAGTCCCTGAGACGAGCTATGGCTGAAAGACCATGTGTTGTCTCTGAATGTACCTCAGAGGATGTTGAGATGCCTTCAGTAGAGGAAGAAGAAGAAAGCACAGATGGTATAGTTATTCTGGAAGATGCAGATGCTGATGAAGTTCAGAAACAAGGGCCGATTCAAGTTGATACTGTTATGACTTCAGAAGCTGAAGCTGCCACTCATCCACAAGCATCAGAAGTTCCCACTTCTACTCCAGCTCCAGAAGTTGCCGTTTTAGCTGCCCGGATTGACAGGATTCAAGATGATCGGCAGCGATTGTTTCAGATGGTTGAGCAACAAGGACAAGTTCAGACTGAGCAGAGCAAGCAGATTGCAGAGTCCTCAAGAAAAATGGAGGCCATCATGAAGTATCTAATGGAAAACCTTCCCTCCTCTTCCAAGCCATGAATCCCCCACATCTATCATGCATGCATTTATTCATTATGACTGAATTTATTTCATGTTGACCGTGTTAAGTTTTTCATTCTCTGATTCAATGCACCGTCTTTTAGTAACTCACATGCGTTTATGATTGATAAGTTTTATGCATGTTTTTTCTGTTACTTTTCTTCTTTATATTCACTGCGTTCATCTTCCCCTTCACACTCAATCTCATTCTTCTCCATTCTTATCTCCTCCAAATCACCATGACTACTGTCAATTTGATATCTGAACTCAAGACTCTGGTATTCGACCAAGTCTTTCCTTGGAGCGTTAATCTTTCTTCTTCTGAGATCTCTCAAGCTATTGAGAAGATTGAGCATCTTCTGACATGTTGGCTCACTTCTCATCAGACTCTTTGTTTTCAGAATCTTCAAGAAGTTCTGAATGACCTCCTCCGTCTGACCAATCGTCGGAAGGACGTTGAAGATCAGTTCCAGAGCATTTGCATGCTTCTGGAATATGAAGCAGATAACGCTGAAGCGGATCCAGAGGCGGTCCAGGAGAATGTTGTCTTGAAGGAGGAACTGGCTACTCAGTTAGCCTCACTTGATAAGGACACTCGTCCTCTCCACCTTCAACTTCTCTCCATGAAGAATTCTCGAGCTTTCCTGTTTGTCTAGGCTTAGTCTTCTTCTTTCCTCTCGATCCTTTGTACTTCTTCTCCATTCAGTAATAATAACATATTTTCATTGCATCAATTCCTTGTTATTGTTATTGTTAACTTTTGTTTTTCACTCTTTTTGATTATGACAAAAAGGGGGAGTACATAAAATGGTTTTGATAAACTTTTATATTATATAAAACCAGTAGAGGAGAACAAGTATCAACACTTATAGCACATAGATATTGTCAAGCGTCTCAGATAAGGAATACATTTTGAACTAATCTTGCTTCTGACGCCTTATTCCAATTATATCTAGACAAGACTCTATGTAATTATGTGATATACGCTAAATTCTGAACCATCACTTCTGATGAGTATACAACCCTTCAAGCGTAAATTCTGATCACATAACCAGACTCCGAATCTAGACTATTCACCGATTCATCAAGTCATAGATTCAGGGGGAGTCAGGGGGAGACCCTAGCTCAGAATCAGGTGTTAACCCAGATTCAGAAAGAGCACTGCAAACCGTTACACAAGGATAAGTTTAATCTCTGATCCTTCTTCTCCTGTGTATTTAGTTTATTGTGTAAAAATTGTTCATCAAAATACTTGTTTTGTCATCATCAAAAAGGGGGAGATTGTAAGATCAAGGTTTGATCAGTGGTTGCATCTCTATGTTTTGATGATTACAATTAAGGTTTGTGATGATGAACAATTGTGGTACCCTAACGTTTGTCTTTTTTAAGTTGTGACAAACAGGTTCTGAATCTGACCCAAGCCTATTCGTTCAGAAGAAGAAGAACCAAGGGTTACTAAAAGGAGAGCTCCTTAATCTACCATGTTCATCCTGAACAGTGGCAAATACTTCAGAAGTTCTGAAGATGGAGGTTCTTAAGAAGATCTGAAGAACTCAAGTCAGAAGTTCTGAAGACTAGATGTTCCAGTGGAACGGTCCAGAAGCAGAAGACTCAAGTTCTGAAGACCTGCAAGAAGTTGGTTCTGAAAACCCAAGCTATCCTAGCTCTGAAGATCAGAAGTTCTGAAGAACTTATTCAGAAGCAGAAGTTGCAAGGTCAGAAGAATCCAAGCTCCAATCTGACGATGATCAGAAGCTTCACCAACGTTTATCTGAAGCTCCTTGATCTCAAGTCAACCGGTGAAAGGACAGGTCGCTTTCACAGTACAACGTCGTACATGTCTCAGTCTGTCCGCCACCTACCCTGTACAGCCTAGCAGTCTGATATCACAGAATTGCCACTCCAACGGATAAAACCCTAGCAACGGCTACATCACAAGTCTTGGAGTATATAAAGGCTGAAGAAAGAAGAAAGAAGCCAAGAAACTTTGCTGAAAATATTCAACACATACGAACCATTCTCTTAGCATTATTTCTTCACTGTTCTTAAACTTCTGAGTTTACTATTTGCTTGTAAGAAGCACTCATTGTAAACCCGAAATCTTTTACATCATATTGTAAAGTTCATCAAGAGACCAAGGTTGGTCGGATCTTGAGAGGACTGAATCAAGGCTGATTCAGTATTTAGCTAGTCTTAAGAGGATCGGTAGATCAGCTTCTTAAGAGGATACTAGTGAGAAAATCAGTGTATTGTTAGTCACTTAGCAGGTTGCAAAGTGCAGTTGTAACACTCATTGATTTTAGTGGATTGCCTTCATCAGAAGAAGGATGAAATCACCTTCACAGGTGGACTGGATTAGCTTGAGCTATTATCTCAAGTGAACCAGGATAAAATACTCGTGTGCTTTACTGCCTATTTTTCAGCACTTAGTTTTATCCTTGAGTTTTGAAAAAGCTTAAAAATATACCCGAGATTCAAAAACTCTATTCAAACCCCCCCCCCCCCCCTTTCTAGTGTTTTTCGCACCTTCAAAGTGATTGGTCAAAGGACCGACGTTTACCTTAGGGAAAAACGATAGAGACATGAACAATAGCTAGACACATATCCGGGTGAGGACGAATCGTGATTTGCTAGCTCTTGCATACCTGCATGACTTGATTAAGGGGCTTGTCCTTAATCCTATTAATTATTCTTTGATTAAGAGGTTTGTCCTTAATCATATTATTTATCCATCGATTAGAGAGGATGGACCTTAATCGTATTGTTTATCCCTGGATTAAAGTGGCTGGACCTTAATCCTATTAATTACTCTTGATTAAGGGGTATGACCTTAATCATATTATTCGTTATTGAATTAAAGAGGATGGACCTTAATCCTATTATTTGCTTATGGATTAAAGAGGATGGACCTTAATCCTATTATTTCCTCGTGGATTTAAGTGGCTGGACCTTAATCCTATTTTTGCTATTTGATTAAAGTGGTTGGACCTTAATCATATTATTTGTCCTTGGATTAAAGTGGCTGGACCTTAATCCTATTATATGTTAGTTGATTTAGAGGATTGACCTTAGTCATACTAATTGTTATTTGCTTAAGAGGTTAGACCTTAACTCTTATTACTTGGATCGATTAAGGGGCTAGTCCTTGATCCTGTTATCTGTTTGTTGATTAGAGAGTATAGAGCTCATCGTGCTAGATGATTGACCGCTGAGTCGTGTGTTTCCATTAGTGAGACTTGACGCTGCCCTGACAAGGAAATGAAGATACATCTAGGCGCAGGCGGCGAGTGATGGACTGATAACTTGACGTTCAAAGGATAGAGATCGACTTATGCTGTGTCTAATTATTATTCACACGCTACTTAACTATGCTAAATCTAGCTAGGACTTATATTACATTACTCTAGGAAGTTGACTCTTTCTGCCTTGTTTGCTTTGTTTGTGTTTGGGCAGTCGGCAAACTGCCAGGCCCTAATAGGTGTTGCTTCGAGTAGCTGTTGATTGCTGCAAGAAGGTGATTGGACTGATTGACGAGAAGATTTGCTTGGAGTGAGTGAACCAACCAAAGGCTAGAGCCTTGGGTAGAGAAGCTTACCGTCATTGGTTGAAGCTCGTAAGGAAGATTGTAATACTTGTTTTGGTCTTGGGTAGGTTCCGATGCATTACTTTCCTGCGAATCTCCAGTGAGGGGATTGTAGGAAGTATATTGGACTTAGGGTGTCATCGCATTCTGAACTTTGTTGTCGGTTAATACATTACTTCACTGTATATTTCATATGTCTTGAACATCCGTCGTCACTCACGGGTGCTTGCCTTGACAAGGCCGGATGTAAGGGTTTGGGTAAGAGTATGCATATCAAGTTTTGGAAATATTTTGGAAAGAAAGCAAACGAAAAAAAATATACCCGCTTTTATTAAATCCTTTTTGGAAAATCATTTCATTTTATTTAATAGGTTACTAATTGTGACCCCCAAAAGTCGGGGTGTTACACACAGAGTCAGAGAGATACAGAGTATATAGGTGCAGCTAGCTAATATATATTTTATAGGGTTGGTTCGGGTACCGATGGAAGTTCTTAACCACACCCGATACCGACCATATACACCCACTACAAACTGCTACAGTGTTTCGACTAAACCCGTTATCCGTTAAAATCCGCCCATTTCGTCTATTTTTGCTTCGGGTAGATCGGGTGTGGGTCGGAACGGGTTTGGTGCTCAGCCCTAGTCAAAGGTGTCTGTTGACAGATGGTGGGGAAATAGATTCGCTCACAGAAATAGGGGATGGTGTAATGGCGGCGGATCCATATAAACACCTGGTGGCATGACAAAAGAAATCATGGCAGGAAGAGTCAGCGGATAATATGGTAGCTCCATATCAGGTCTGGTGAAGTTGATTCCCTCTATTCCATAAAACAAAAATTGGCGATTTATTTCATTATAGTCCCATACCCCTTCTATGTAGTCAAAGTCTAAGTGCACTCTGATGATCGGAATGTCCATCCTTAAAAAAAACAGTGTAAGGGTGAGATAAATATACAAGAGATTAATAAGAATTTAGAAAAGAATATTTTACCTTTACACAATAAATTAAATTATTAGGTAAGTTTAAATTTTCCAAATTAAGATTTAATGATGCTATGAGATGCATGATGTGTATGCAAGAAAATTACCTCCGTCCTACTCCAGGATTCATAGTGTACAATGTGTCCCATACCACACTGTGCACTACTAATACTGGACTTCATCTCTTCCTTCTTCAACTAATGCATGCAATGCATGTGGGCCCAATCACACATATTTAGGAAGCTTAAGTCACACATCATAATATATCCAACATTAGAGAACAAATCTCGTTCCGGAATTTAACATCGGAACACATCAATTCATATCATTCCAAATATCAAATAATAATAACGTTCCGGAATTTAATATCGGAACCCACTAATATCAAATAAGCTTCCTTACCAATAGACACCTTCAATGATGCATGCTCAATTTTAGTCCTCCTTATTACTTCAAAATACGTATAAAACATGACAAAATTAACCACATGTAAATGACATTTAGTATTAATTTTTTGACCGTGCATTTTTGCGTTTTGCATTTACCAATCCATTTCACTCCAATTATGAAATGACAGTGTTTTAGGATCTCAAAGATTATTAAATTGTTAGTTCGTAACAGTGGCACTATTATAATTTCAAATACTATATAGATTAACATCACATACGGGCACAATTTTTAATATAATAGTTTGTATCCAAATTTTGACTTATCGTTATGTATATATCTAGTTCTCTTAGATTTAATAATTCTTTTTCTTTTTCTTCTAACACATTTTACTTATTGGCAGTGCTATTCTGATCATAAAAATATCCCTTTCTAAATGAAGTTTCTACTTTTCATTTTGTTATCAAATTATTAGTTCCATGACAGTGTTACTGCTATAAGTTGTTTGCATCAATTTATTATGTTTTATTTTTCCTAAAAAAAAAACTATGATCCTTCACGACAAAGGTGATAATTTAATTTTCTGTATTCAGACTTTAATTAAGTGAACAATTTAACATCAAGTATGTTAAAACTTAAATCATACAAGTTCTACCAGCAACTATAATTTCAGAACCGTTCAAATTAAATCTTCATCTCCTAAATTTTCTTAAAATTTAATATGCAATTCTATCATTCACATTCTTATTAAGTACTTGAAATCTATCCCCCCTTACCTCTCAAAAATCTTGAGCTTGACTTGAATATCTCCTTGAAGCCTCCTCTCCTTGGTATGTCACTACAAGTTAATTTGCTAATTTAGACTATCTAACTTTAATAAGAGTATGAAGGCTAGTGAAGCTGTGGGTGTTTGAGAAGGAGAGTGAAGTGAAGTGTGTGTGGTGTGGAGAAGTGAAGACGAAGGGGCTATTTATACTTGAGGCCCCTAGGAATGGATGGCTAAGATTTAGTATTCATGGGGCATACTTGGACGGCTAGGATTGCATCATGGAATGGATGGTCAAGATTAATTTCTAGAATCTTGTAGAAAAATTTGAGAATGAAGGGCCATGATTTGGCCATCAAAATGGCCACTTATATGGCCAAGATTGAGCACAAGAATCATGTGCTCAAAATAACTAAGAAACTAATAAAATATTTATATAATTTTTTTTTTGTCTTACGTGAAACTCTCTTTTTATTTTTATATTACTATTTTATTTTATATATATATACATATATTACCTATATAATTGAAAATTAATTCTACTAGTGTAAAAATCTTTTTCTAACCTAAATAGTACAATGTGGAAAGTTACAGTAACGAGCCATGCCATGGCAAACCAAGTTTTCTTTCCAACTTGAGATTTTTCCTTGAAAACTTATTTTCCACCCAAATTTGCATTTGTTAGCCTTGGGAAATCCATCATCGGGGCAAGAATTCTCAAATTTTTACATTGGAGCTCATGGGGGTACCTGGGTATAAGAAAACCATTTGGGCAACGAGGCAGGCCATGACAAACCAAGTTTCCTTCCCGCTTGAGATTTTCCCTCGAAAACTCATTTTCCACCCAAATTTGCATAGGTTAGCCTTGGGAAATCCATCCTCGGGGAAAGAATTCTCAAATTTTGATATGAGAGATCACGGGGGCACCTTGGCATTAGGAAACGAGGAATTACATGGCAAACCAAGTCTCCCTTCTAACTTGATATTTTCCTTTGAAAACTCTTTTTCCATCTAAATTTGCATAGGTTAGCCTTGGGAAATCCATCCTCGGGGCAAAAACTCTCAAATTTTGACATGGGAGTTCACGGGGGCACCTTGGCTTAGGGAAACCATTTGGCAAATGAGGCATGCCAATACAAACCAATTATCCCTTCCAACTTAAGATTTATCCTTGAAAACTCAATTTCCACCCAAATTCGTGTAGGTTAGCCTTGAGAAATCCATCACCGGGGCAAGAGTTCTCAAATTTTGACATAAGAGCTCATGGGGGTACCATGTCTTAGGGAAACGATTTGTGCAATGAAGCATGCCATGCCAAACCAACTCTCCCTTCCAACTTAAGATTTTCCCTTGAAAACTCATTTTCCACAAAAATTTGCATCGGTTAGCCTTGGGCAATCCATCACCGGGGCAAGAATTCTCAAATTTTGACATGGGAGCTCACGGGGGCACGTTGGCTTAGGGATTCCAATTGGGCAATGAGGCATGCCATGACAAACTAACTCTCCCTTCCAACTTGATATTTTCCCTTGAAAACTCATTTTCCACAAAAATTCGCATAGGTTAGCCTTGGAAAATCCATCATCGGGGCAAGAATTCTCAAATTTTGACATTGGAGCTCACGGGGGCACCTTGGCACGGGGAATCCATTTGGGCAACGAGGCATACCAATGCAAACAAAGTTTCCCTTCCAACTTTAGAATTTCTCTTGAAAACTCATTTTCCACCGAAATTCTCATAGGTTACCCTTGGGAAATCCATTCTCGAGGCAAGAATTCTCAAATTTTGATGTGGGAGCTAATGGAGGCACCTTGGGATAGGGAAACCATTTGGGTAACGAAACATGCCATGGCAAACCAAGTTTCCTTTCCAACTATATATTTTCCCTTGAAAATTCATTTTCCACCCAAATTTGCATAGGTTAGCCTTTGGAAATCCATCCTCGGGGCAAGAATTCTTAAATTTTGACATGGGAGCTCACGGGGGCACCTTGGCTTAGGGAAACCATTTGGGAAATGAGGCATGCCATGACAAACTAAATCTCCCTTCCAACCTGATATTTTCACTTCAAAACTCATTTTACACCCAACTTCGCATATGTTAGCCTTGGGAAATTCATCATCGGGGCAAGAATTCTCAAATTTTGACATTGGAGCTCACGGGGGCACCTTGGCACGGGGAATCCATTTGGGCAACGAGGCATGCCATGGCAAACAAAGTTTCCCTTCCAACTTTAGAATTTCTCTTGAAAACTTATTTTCCACCCAAATTTGCATTGGTTAGCCTTGGGAAATCCATCATCGGGGCAAGAATTATCAAATTTTTACATTGGAGCTCATGGGGGCACCTGGGCATAGAGAAACCATTTAGGCAACGAGGCAGGCCATTACAAACCAAGTTTCCTTCCAGCTTGAGATTTACCCTAGAAAACTCATTTTCCACCAAAATTTGCATAAGTTTGCCATGGGAAATCCATTAACGGGGAAAGAAT
Organism: Lotus japonicus; assembly: GCF_012489685.1. Lineage (NCBI taxonomy): Eukaryota > Viridiplantae > Streptophyta > Magnoliopsida > Fabales > Fabaceae > Lotus > Lotus japonicus. The sequence goes on along the minus strand of NC_080045.1, from coordinate 2,051,798 downwards.
TCTCAGAGCTAACCTATGCAAATTTTGATCGAAAATGAGTTTTCAAGGGAAAAAATCAAGTTGGAAGGGAGACTAGGTTTGCCATCAAATTTTGAGAATTCTTGTCTCGAGGATGGATTTCTGAATGCTAACCTATGCGAATTTGGGTGGAAAATGAGTTCTCAAGGGAATTATCAAGTTGGAAGTGAAACTTGGTTTGCCACGGCTGGCCTCGTTGCCCAAATGCTTTTCCTATGCCAAGGTGCCCCCGTCAACTCTCATGTCAAAATTTGAGAATTCTTGCCTCGATGATTTATTTCCCAAGGTTGACCTATGCAAATTTGGATGGAAAATGAGTTTTCAAGGGAAAATCTCAAGTTGGAAGGGATAGGTTGTTTGTCTTGGCATGCCTTATTTCCCAAATGTTTTCCCTAAGCCAAGGTGTCCTCGTAAACTCCCATGTTCGAATTTGAGAATTCTTGCCCCGATGATGGATTTTCCAAGGCTAACCTATGCAAATTTGGATGGAAAATGAGTTTTCAAGGGAAAATCTCAAGTTGGAAGGGACTCTTGGTTTACCACGCCTGGCCTCATTGCCCAAATGGTTTCCCTATGCCAAGGTGCCCTCGTGAGCTCCTATGTCAAAATTTGAATATTCTTGCCCCGATGATGGATTTCCCAAGGCTAATCTATGCGAATGTGGGTGGAAAATGAGTTTTCAAGGGAAAATCTCAAGTTGGAAGGGATAGTTGGTTTGTCATGGCATGCCTCATTTCCCAAATGGTTTCCCTAAGCCAAGGTGCCTCCGTGAACTCTCATGTCAAAATTTGAGAATTCTTGCCCCGAGGATGGATTTCTCAAGGCTAACCTATGCAAATTTTGGTGGAAAATGAGTTTTCAAGGGAAAATCTCAATTTTGAAGGGACTCTTGGTTTTCCATGGCTTGCCCCGTTGCCTAAATGGTTTCTCTATGCCAAGGTGCCCCTGTGAGCTCTCATGTCAAAATTTGAGAATTCTTGCCCCGATGATGGATTTCCCAAGGCTACCTATGCGAATTTTTGTGGAAAATGAGTTTTCAAGGGAAAATCTCAAGTGGGAAGGGAGAGTTGGTTTGTCATGGAATGCCTCATTTCCAAAATGGTTTCCCTAATGCTAGGTGCCCCCGTGAACTCTCATGTCAAAATTTAAGAATTCTTGCCTCGAGGATGGAATTCTCAATGCTAACCTATGCGAATTTGGGTGGAAAATGAGTTTTCAAGGGAAATATCAAGTTGGAAAGGAGACTTGGTTTGCCACGGCTAGCCTCGTTGCCCAAATGGTTTCCCTATGCCAATGTGCCCTGTGAGCTCCCATGTCAAAATTTTAGAATTCTTGCCCCGATGATGGATTTCCCAAGGCTAACCTATGCGAATTTGGGTGGAAAATGAGTTTTCAAGGGAAAATCTCAAGTTGGAAGGGATAGGTTGTTTGTCTTGGGATGCCTCATTTCCCAAATGGTTTTCCTAAGCCAAGGTGTCCCCGTGAACTCCCATATGTAAGTTCAAATTTTGATCTCGTAGTACAACTCGATGTTTTGATGATTACAAGTTAACATTTTAGTATGAACAATTATGGTACTCTAACGTGTTTTCTGAGTGTGCTCTTAACAGGCTCTGACCTTAACACAATCTCACACAAATCAGAAGCACTGCTTAAAGAGTGACCCTAGCAACGCTTTCGCAATCTCTATGTTCAATCTGAACAGTAGAAAAGCTTCAGAAGATCTGAAGTTATTCAAGCTCTGATAAGGACTCAGCTCACTTAAAGCTCTGAAGATCCAGACGTTCTGACAACCCAGACACTCTGAAGGCTCAGAAGTTCTGATGGTGTAGAAGACTCTGAAGATCCAGAAGCTGAAGAGTGAAGACTCTGAAGTCCAGAAGCAAACTGGTTCTGAAGACCAAGTACTTCTCCTCTGAGTTCAGAATCAGAAGGTACAACGGTTAGAGGATCCATGCTTCCCTCTGACTCTGATCAACAAGCTTCACAAGTTCCAACACGAAGCACTCCTCTGATCAGAAGTCAAACGAGGTTAAAGGTCAAGTCACTATCCAAAGTACAAAAGCAATTGTACTATCCTGACGACCTAACCTAACTTTCTCAGCCACAGCAGAAGCTGGAAATTCCAGATCTGCCCTCAACGGTATCATTCCCATGCAACGGTTAAACCCTAATCCTTGGAGTATATATAGAGGTTTAAGACTGAAAGATGCAGTTGGAAGAAACTCATACGCGCAAGCTATATTCAAATCTTCTAAGCATTCTTTCTTCATTGAATTCATTGTGTTTACTACAAGCTTTTTAGAAGCAATCTCTTTGTAAACAATATTTCTTAAACAGTTGTTTAGTTTACCTTTAGGAGATCAAGGTTGATCGGATCCTAGAGAAGACTAAGAGAGTGAATCTTAGTGTGAGCTAAGTCAGTGTATTGTTAGTCACTTGTAGGTTTCAAGTGCAGTTGTAACAATTATCTGACTAGTGGATTGCCTTCATTCTAAGAAGGAGGAAACCACCTTCATGGGTGGACTGGACTAGCTTGAGTGATTCATCCAGTGAACCAGGATAAAATCCTTGTGTGCTTTTCTTATCTCTTATCTTAAGCACTTTACTTGTGTCTCGAAAGATTTGTTAAAATCTTTAAGGTGGAAGTTTTATTCTGAAAACGCTATTCAAACCACCCCCCTTTCTACCGTTTTTCATACCTTCAATTGGTATTAGAGCGCAAGTTCTGATTACCACACCTAATAGTGTTCAGTGATCCGGGCCGGTGTGAAAAACAAATGGCTACCACCAGTGAAACACAGAAAGATGGATACAATGCAAAGCCTCCCATGTTCGATGGTCAAAGGTTCGAATATTGGAAAGACAGAATTGAAAGTTTCTTTCTGGGCTTCGACGCAGATCTCTGGGATATCATTGTGGATGGCTATGATCGTCCAGTTGATGCAGATGGCAAGAAGATCACCAGATCAGAGATGACTGCTGAGCAAAAGAAGCTTTACTCACAGCACCACAAAGCTAGAGCTATTCTTCTTAGTGCTATTTCCTATGAAGAGTACCAGAAGATTACAGATCGTGAGTTTGCCAAGGGCATCTTTGAATCCTTGAAGATGTCTCATGAAGGAAACAAGAAAGTGAAAGAATCAAAGGCGCTGTCTTTGATCCAGAAATATGAATCCTTCATCATGGAACCTAACGAGTCCATTGAGGATATGTTTTCCAGATTTCAGTGGCTTGTAGCTGGAATAAGACCTCTCTCTCTCTTCGATTTGCAAAATCTTAATCCCCACGATCTCTCTCTCTCTCTCTTCATTAATCCTCTCTCTTTCTACCCAAACCTTCAACCGCTTCAAAGATGGTGAAATCCAACAGAGGTGAAACTGCGGAAGGAAGAAGATTTCCTGTCATGGTAGTAGGTCTGCCTACAAGTCAATCGGGCTCTGCAGCTCAACGAAATCAACCAGAAGTTCAAGCTGCAGGGCAGATGATTCCTCTCGCACAAAGGGGTTGTGTTGTCACGTGTGTCTACCCTCCTGAAGAACTCCAGGTTCTTGCTGAATGGAGATTTGATTTAGACAACATCGCTGCAAATGGGTTTGATCTTCGTCCTGAAGTAGAAGCTCAAGGTTGGGAAGCATACTTCAACAGGCTTCGTGGTCCAGTGTACATCAAGTTGGTGAATGAATTTTGGAAACATGCCGACTATGATGACAATCAAGTGGTTTTCTACATTGCTGGCAGAAGAATCATCATCACGGAGAAATCAATTGTTGATCTTCTGGGTGAAAACACCGGTAGAGGCTACAGATTCCAACTGACGGAATCAAAGGTGAAACCCAAGACCAAAGAAGGTGTTAACAAAGCTCTCTACACAACCTGGAAGCCAGGCAAGAATGACTGCAAAGTGGTAAAACTTCATCCTAAGCTGAGGATTTGGCACAAGATTCTGCTGCACTGCATCAATCAAAGGCCAAAGGGAAGCTCTCCAGACTACATCAATTTCTGTCAGAAGTGATGTTGTTCTTCATTCAGGACCGCCAGAAGATCTGCCTTCCCTTCTTCCTGTTCTCTTATCTCAAAGAGTGCATCAGGAAATCCAGAACAACTGCTTCTCACAAGTCTGCCATCAGATACATTCTGTTTGGAAGATTGCTCTCAGACCTTTTCCTGGAAAGCAAATTGATAGAGGATCTGACCAAAGCTGGCTGCACAGAGGATCTGACGACAGTTGTTGGTGATGTCTTCAATGCCACATCCATGAAGAAGATGGGATTAATTAAGACAAAGGTGGCATCTGCTCATGAAGACACATCTGATGAAATTCGACGGAGAAGAGTCCCTCTGAATGACTACCCTCTGTGGTCTCAAGCTGATGATCCAACTGCTATCTTGCACTATCTAGCTGACTTGAAAGAACAAGGTTTTGAGATAGACGTGGACGAGTTCTTCCGAACCCTGCCACCAGCTCCAGAATTTGACTCCCTCCCAAGAATAAGAAGAAGAGAAGAATAATAATAGAGGAATCCTCTGAAGAGTCTGATCCTTCTGATGGTGTTGATCAGAAGAAGAAGGATGACAAGCTCAAGAGGAAGCATGAGGAACCATCCAAGCCAAATGCTCCATCTGATGGTGATGATGATGATGCTCCTCCACCAAAGAAGTCAAAGAAGCAAGTGAGGATTGTGGTTCAACCAACTTGTGTGGAACCAGCTGTTGAGATCACCAGAACTAAGGCTCCTGCCAGGATTACTCGGTCTGCAGTGAGATCATCAAGTAAGTCTGCTGTTACATTCATTGATGATGATTTAAGCTCATTTGATGCACTCCCAATCTCTGCACTTCTTACCCGCACTGCTACCCCTCTCTCTCCCATTCACGAGTCTCAACCAACTGAACCAAACACCTCTCCACCCACTTCACCCAGATATTCATTCTTTCAACCCTCTCATGAAGAAGCACCTCTCTGGAATATGTTTCAGACTCCTAGACCCTCTGAACCTACCTCACCCATAACCATTCAATATAACCCACAAACCTCAGAACCCATCATTTCCCCAGAGTCTCACCATGAACCTAGACCATCTAATCATCCTGTTCGCAAAACAAATGATACAGACACCATAACTCCTTGTCCCTCTGTATCCTTTCCCATCAATGTTGCTGATTCCTCACCCTCAAATAACTCTGAATCCATTCGCAAATTTGATCAAATTGCGAAAGAGAAAGAGTCCGCAATTCCTGAGTACTACCAGACTATTCCAAGCCCAAGGAAATACCCTGGACCTAGGCCAGAACGTCTAGTTGATCCAGATCATCCGATTCCAGTAGAACCTCTAAATGCAGCTTCTCCTTCATCTCTTCCTATTCAACCAGCCATTCCCCCACAACCAGAACATATCCAACCAGAAAACTCCGTCTCTAACCATTCTTCGGTTAGATCTCCAAACCCTGAGGTTGAAACCTCTCAGCCTAACCTCGAGACCAACACATCAAACGTCCAAACTCTAGATGTTGGTTCTCCTCAAGGTATTTCTAAAGCCAATAGCAGTAATCACCCCACTTCTCCTGAAACCAATCTTTCCATTGTTCCCTATACTTATCTCAGACCCAATTCCCTTCTTGAGTGCATCAGTGTGTTTAATTATGAAGCATCATTAATGGTTCACAATGTGCAAGGTCACACTGACCTTCATGAGAACCCTGACTCTGTTGCTGAAGAATGGGATCATCTGTGTGATTGGATAATTGCTCAAGTTCCTATTATGATGGGTCATCTCACAGCTGAAAGGGATTAGAGGATTGAAGCTGCTATGAAGCGTTTCAACAGAAGAGTAGCTATGCATGAACAACAACTAAGGGTTGAGTTACTTGAAGCTATTGAGGAAGCAAGAAAGAAGAAAGAACAAGCAGAAGAAGCAGCTCGTCTTGAAGCTGAACAAATTGAAAATGCTAAGTTAGAAGCTCTGAAACAAGCTGAAAGGCTACAGGCTGAAGCTGATGCTCTCAGAAGTCAAGTTCTTGCACCAGTGCCTTTCACAAGTGTTGCTTCACAGTCAACTCAAGCTCCTCACTCTGCTCAGGATGTTCCCTCCACTTCTACACAGCCAAGTTCTCCCAGACTTGAGTTTTTGGAACAACGTCTTAACTCTCATGAGACTCTCCTGTTCAGCATGAATGAAGCCATTCAAGAGCTCCTTCGCCGCACTGCAAAACCTTAGTTTTTAGGATCTCTATCGTTTTCTTCTTTATTTTGATAAACTTTTAGCTTCTTGCTTTCTTTATTTTTAGTTTTTATTTGCTTCTATATACTATGTCCATTTATTACATTATGTGATTATTCAACATGTTTCTTCTTGCATTTAACATAACATATATCTGGTAATTCTCTCTTTTTATATATATATAGCAAAAATATTACATTTGCATCTTCATACATCTAATCTAGAATGGAGGATCCTTCCTCATTCTCCTACACTCTTGGCGCTGCTCCACTCTCTCCTTCTCCAGACGATCGAGTGTATACTCTATGTTGCCGAGCCTTTTGCTCAGCTCATCCCTCTCCAAACTCTCTTCGATCGTCTCCAGATCCTTCTCCGCTGCTTCTTTTTCTTCCAGCAGATTCAGCTCCAGCTGGCACAGCTCCTAAATCTCCTCCACAAAGCAAAGAAACTCCTTCAGATCTTTCTCCAACTCTGGACTAAGATCCTCCTCTAGTAGTGTTGTAGTAAGCTCATGTATGGTTCTTGAACCATCTGGATGCCTAACATTCATGAACAAATCCTCCTCAAAGGCCTTCCTTCTGAGCTCTTCTAATACAACCTTGTATGATGCCATGTTTCTTTGGAATTGATCTTGTTGTGAAGCTTACCTTGTTCCTAATCGCTTTATATAAGCATCCTCCTCTCTCCGGAAGTTATTGCTCTTGCAGTTTCTCGAGGATAAAGTCCTTGGTAACTGAAGCTTCTTTTTACTCCCATGGCCAGTGGTAAACGTTCTACATATGCATTAATTCCTATCTTTAGTTTCGCTAATCTCTCTTTTCCTCATTTAATTTTTTTTTTTAAACTTAGACCTTCTCTAAGGGGGAGTACCTTGTACTTCAAGCTAAGTTTTCCACACCCCAAGCTTTTTGCTTATGACAAAAAGGGGAAGTACAACCCAGTTTTTGATGTGTAAGCTGTGTTAGTGTGATTTCTTTTTCTTTTGGAGAATTTAAGAGTTCCACCTTTATGACCATAGATGTGTCACTGGGCAAATACAAGGAATACATTTCACTTCTTCTGAAGTGATATTAGTTTGACTCTGATACCCTATTTGTGACTCTGAATACTTATGCGCTCTGATTAATTCATTTCATCTATGTCATGCGTTTTCACTCTGAACTCTTATATTATTTAGCTCAGAATCTAGATATCACTAATGCTTTCATTAAGTCTTAGATTCAGGGGGAGCTAAGCTCAGAATCAAGTTGTGACTTGAATTCAGAATGAGCAAAATAAACCATTCACATCAGAATAAGTCTAATTCTATCTCTCTAAACTCTGAGTGAATTCAGTTTATTGGTTAAGAATTGTTCCTCAAAATACTTGGTTTTGTCATCATCAAAAAGGGGGAGATTGTAAGATCAAGTTTTGATCTAGTAGTACAACTCTATGTTTTGATGATTACAAGTTAACATTTTAGTATGAACAATTATGGTACTCTAACGTGTTTTCTGAGTGTGCTATTAACAGGCTCTGACCTTAACACAATCTCACACAAATCAGAAGCACTGTGCTTAAAGAGTGACCCTAGCAACGCTTTCGCAACCCAGAAGAAAAGCTTCAGAAGATCTGAAGTTATTCCAGCTCTGATAAGGACTCAACTCACTTAAAGCTCTGAAGATCCAGACGTTCTGACAACCCAGACACTCTGAAGGCTCAGAAGTTCTGATGGTGTAGAAGACTCTGAAGATCCAGAAGCTGAAGAGTGAAGACTCTGAAGTCCAGAAGCAAACTGGTTCTGAAGACCAAGTACTTCTCCTCTGAGTTCAGAATCAGAAGGTACAACGGTTAGAGGATCCATGCTTCCCTCTGACTCTGATCAACAAGCTTCACAAGTTCCAACACGAAGCACTCCTCTGATCAGAAGTCAAACGAGGTTAAAGGTCAAGTCACTATCAAAAGTACAAAAGCAATTGTACTATCCTGACGACCTAACCTAACTTTCTCAGCCACAGCAGAAGCTGGAAATTCCAGATCTTCCCTCCAACGGTAGCATTCCCATGCAACGTTCAAACCCTAATCCTTGGAGTATATATAGAGGTTGAAGACTGAAAGATGCGGTTGGAAGAAACTCATACGCGCAAGCTATATTCAAATCTTCTAAGCATTCTTTCTTCATTGAATTCATTGTGTTTACTACAAGCTTTTTAGAAGCAATCTCTTTGTAAACAATATTTCTTAAACAGTTGTTTAGTTTACCTTTAGGAGATCAAGGTTGATCGGATCCAAGAGAAGACTAAGAGAGTGAATCTTAGTGTGAGCTAAGTTAGTGTATTGTTAGTCACTTGTAGGTTTCAAGTGCAGTTGTAACAATTATCTTACTAGTGGATTGCCGTCATTCTAAGAAGGAAGAAATCACCTTCATGGGTGGACTGGACTAGCTTGAGTGATTCATCAAGTGAACCAGGATAAAATCCTTGTGTGCTTTTCTTATCTCTTATCTTAAGCACTTTACTTGTGTCTCGAAAGATTTGTTAAAATCTTTAAGGTGGAAGTTTTATTCTGAAAACGCTATTCAAACCCCCCCCCCCCTTTCTACCGTTTTTCATACCTTCACCATGTCAGAATTTGAGAATTCTTGCCCCGATGATGGATTTTCTAAGGCTAACCTTTGCAAATTTAGATGGAAAATGAGTTTTCAAGGGAAAATCTCTAGTTGGAAGGGACTCTTAGTTAGCTACGGCTTGCCTCGTTGCCCAAATGGTTTCCCTATGTTAAGGTGCCCCCGTGAGCTCCCATGTCAAAATTTGAGAATTCTTGCCCCGGTGATGGATTTCCAAAGGCTAACCTATACGAAGTTAGGTGGAAAATGAGTTTTCAAGGGAAGATCTCAAGTTTGAAGGAATAGGTTGTTTGTCTTGGCATGCCTCATTTCCCAAATGGTTTACCTAAGCCAAGGTGTCCCCGTGAACTCCCATGTCAGAATTTGAGAATTCTTGCCCCGGTGATGGATTTTCCAAGGCTATCCTTTGCGAATTTTGGTAGAAAATAAGTTTTCAATGGAAAACTCAAGTTGGAAAGAAGAGTTGGTTTGTCATGGCATGTCTCATTTCCCAAATGGTTTCCCTAAGCCAAGGAGCCAACGTGAACTCCCATGTCAAAATTTGAGAATTCTTGCCCCGATGATGTATTTCCCAAGGCTAACCTATGCAAATTTGGGTGGAAAATGAGTTTTCAAGGGAAAATCTCTAGTTGGAAGGGACTCTTAGTTTTCCACGGCTTGCATCGTTTCCGAACTTGTTTCCCTATGCCAAGGTTCCCTTTTAAGCTCCCATGTCAAAATTGGAGAAATATTGTCAAGATAATGGATTTCCCACGGCTAACCTATGCTAATTTAGATGGAAATGAGTTTTCAAGGGAAAATATCAAGTTAAAAGGGAGACTTGGTTTGCCATGAAATTCAACGTTTACTTATGCCAAGGTTCCCCCGTGATCTCCCATGTCAAAATTGGAGAATTATTGTCCCGATGATGGATTTCCCAAGGCTAACCTATGCGAATTTGGGTGGAAAATGAGTTTTCAAGGGAAAATCTCAAGTTGGAAGGGATAGTTGTTTGTCTTTGCATGCCTAATTTCCCAAATGGTTTCCCTAAGCCGAGGTGCCCCCGTCAACTCCCATGTTAAAATTTGAGAATTCTTGCCCCGAGGATGGATTTCCCAAGGCTAACGTATGCAAATTTGGGTGGAAAATCAGTTTTCAAGGGAAAATCTCTAGTTGTAAGGGACTCTTAGTTTGCCACGGCTTGCCTTATTGCCGAACTTGTTTCCCTATGCCAAGGTTCCCTTTTGAGCTCCCATGTCAAAATTGGAGAATTATTGTCATGATGATAGATTTCCCAAGGCTAACCTATGCAAATTTAGATGGAAATAAGTTTTCAATGGAAAATATCAAGTTGGAAAGGAGACTTTGTTTGCCATGAAATTCAACGTTTACTTATGTCAAGGTTCCTCCGTGATCTTCCATGTCAAAATTGGAGAATTATTATCCCGATGATGGATTTCCCAAGGCTAACCAATGCGAATTTGGGTGGAAAATGAGTTTTCAAGGGAAAATCTCAAGTTGGAAGGGATATTTGGTTTGTCTTGGCATGCCTAATTTTCTAAATGGTTTCCCTAAGCCGAGGTGCCCCGTCAATTCCATGTCAAAATTTGAGAATTCTTGCCTCGAAGACGGATTTCCCAAGGCTAACCTATGCAAATTTGGATGGAAAATGAGTTTTCAAGGTAAAATCTCAAGTTGGAAGGTACTCTTGGTTTGCCACGGCTGGGCTCGTTGCCCAAATGGTTTCCCTATGCCAAGGTGCCCCCGTGAACTCCCATGTCAAAATTTGAGAATTCTTGGCTCGAGGATTTATTTCCCAAGGCGAGCCTATGCAAATTTGGTTGGAAAATGAGTTATCAAGGGAAAATCTCAAGTTGGAAGGGACTCTTGGTTTGCTACGGCTGGCCTCGTTGCCCAAATGGTTTCCCTATGCCAAGGTTCCCCTTTGAGCTCCCATGTCAAAATTTGAGAATTCTTGCCCCGATGATGTATTTCCCAAGGCTAACCTATGCGAATTTGGGTTGAAAATGAGTTTTCAAGGGATAATCTCAAGGTTGAAGGGAGAGTTGGTTTCTCATGGCATGCCTCATTTCCCAAATGGTTACCCTAAGCCAAGGTTCCACCGTGAGCTCCCATGTCAAAATTTGAGAATTCTTTCCCCGAGGGTGGATTTCCCAAGGCCAACCTATGCAAATTTTGGTGGAAAATGAGTTTTCAAGGGAAAATCTCTAGTTGGAAGGGACTCTTAGTTTGCCACGGCTTGCCTTGTTTCCCAAATGGTTTCCCTATGCCAAGGTTCCCTTGTGTTCTCCCATGTTAAAATTGGAGAATTATTGTCCCGATGATGGATTTCCCTAGGCTAACCTATGCGAATTTGGGTGGAAACTGAGATTTCAAGGGAAAATCTCAAGTTTGAAGGGACTCTTGGTTTGCCACGGCTGCCCTCGTTGCCCAAATGGTTTCCCTATGTCAAGGTGCCCCCGTGAACTCCCATGTCAAAATTTGAGAATTCTTGGCTTGAGGATTTATTTCTCAAGGCTAACCTATGCAAATTTGGTTGGAAAATGAGTTATCAAGGGAAAATCTCAAGTTGGAAGGGACTTTTGGTTTGCCACGGCTGGTCTCGTTACCCAAATGATTTCCCTATGCCAAGGTGCCGCTTTGAGCTCCCATGTCAAAATTTGAGAATTCTTGCCCCGATGATGTATTTCCCAAGGCTAACCTATGCGAATTTGGGTGGAAAATGAGTTTTCAAGGGAAAATCTCAACTTGGAAGGGATAGTTGGTTTGTCTTGGCATGCCTCATTTCCCAAATGGTTACCCTAAGCCAAGTTGCTCCCGTGAACTCCCATGTCAAAATTTGAGAATTCTTGCCCTGAGGATGGATTTCCCAAGGCTAACCTATGCGAATTTGGGTGGAAAATGAGTTTTCAAGGGAAATATCAAGTTGGAAGGGAGACTTGGTTTGCCACGACTGGCCTCGTTGCCCAAATGGTTTCCTTATGCCAAGGTGCCCCCGTGAACTCCCATGTCAAAATTTGAGAATTCTTGCCTCGATGATTTATTTCCCAAGGCTGACCTATGCAAATTTGGATGGAAAATGAATTTTCAAGGGAAAATCTCAAGTTGGATGAGACTCTTGGTTTGCCACGGCTGGCCTCGTCGCCCAAATGATTTCCCTATGCCAATGTTCCCCCTTGAGCTCCCATGTCAAAATTTGAGAATTCTTGCCCCGATGATGGATTTCCAAAGGTTAACCTATGCAAATTTAGATGGAAAATGAGTTTTCGAGGGAAACTATCAAGTTGAAAGGGAGACTTGGTTTGTCATGGAATTCCTCATTGCCTAAATGGTTTCTCTAAGCCAAGTTGCCCCCGTGAGCTCCCATGTTAAAACTTGAGAATTCATACCCCGAGGATGGATTTCCCAAGTTTAACCTTTGCAAATTTAGATGGAAAATGAGTTTTCGAGGGAAAATATCAAGTTGAAAGGGAGATTTTGTAAGACCCAAGTTTTAAGCTCATGCTAAGTGAATAAACTTCTTATTCACGATTAGGGTTGATGAAAAGTGAAAGGAAACCTGAACAAGAGTTTAATAAATGAAATAAATTTATGAAGGAGAAAGTTCAGAAAAAGTCTAAGGATTGTATCAGAATCGATAAAAGGTATAGCACGATCGACATACGCTTAAACCTAGGTCAGAAACCCTTGTATATAGCTAGTTTTCACTTATAGGCACGATGGAAGTTAATTCCAAAAATCTTCAGAGAAATGTTAGAACTTCTCTTTTTCCATATATAACAATCGTTTCAAGGCGAAACTCTAGGATCTACGAACGTCCGATTCCAATCATCGGAAGTTTGCCGAAACCGAAACCCTGGTACTTCAAAACCCTAGAATCACCCGACAATGAAGACTTTTTCTATTCGGAACATCAAATGAAGATTCTACACGCGTACACCCATTTCTCTTGATGATTTCAATCTTTCTTCCGAAGGAAATTTTCTATTCCGACATTCGATGCAAAAAGAAACTTATCGGGTAAAATAGTTTTACACCGACTTTGCATTAGTTATCAAAAATACAAGGAAACCTCTTTTTAGTTTTGGAATTCTTTCGCCAAAACATATCTTAGAATTCACGGAGAATGACGCCGGAAAAATCAGATTCGCGAAACTTTCATTTTGCCGCGTTTTGCCAACCTCTATATATAGCCAAGAAATGAGAAAATATCACAAATCTTACCCATTTTCTTCACCAAGGCCGCGAGTTTTCTAGAGGAGGGAGAAGAGAAGATTTTGTTCATTTCTTGCTTGATCGTTGATCCAACAGTTGCTACTTCAAGGTACCGAGGTATAGTCGCTAATCCTTACCTCTGATCGCTTTTTCCATAGCTTTTCTCTAGACTTTTCTGAGCTGATAGTTTTGAGGTTTTTGCAAAACTATCCTGAATATTTCATTTTTGATTCTAAACATCTTCCTTACGTGCCCAAGATCACTTCTGTCGGATTAGTTTTTCCGTTATGTCGCCGAAATTCCGCCGCAATCAATTTTAGCCTCAAATACCCATTTTGGGGCAAAGCTTCGTCCTTTGGGCTGAAAACTATCGCCTTAGCTTAGTGCTAGTAGGATTAGTTGTCATAAACGTCGTTGGTGACGTCCCCATCCAATTTGTTTTTCGAAATTTTAGTTTTGAAATTCTGAGCTAAGAATCATGACCAAAATACCCCTGCGACAGTTTTTGATCCGATAATTTTTCCGAGTTTAGGATACCCTTAGTTACGGCTAATGAAAGCATAGGAACCAAGTTTGATCGAAGAAAAATCGAGCCCCACAATTACCAAAAGTGGCCGAGCCCTATAGGGGGGGAGGAGGAAAATTTCCTTTTCCGAAAACTTGTCCTTTCGCGCTAGATTATCGTACCTCGGAGTATGTACTACTTCGTGTAACCTTAGTGATGTATTGATAGCTTAGTTTCCGATAGATTCTGATAGTATTTCTGTGGTTTTGCTCTAAAGGTGATTTTGAGGAATTCCCAGAGGAGCAAGGCTTTGATTGTGAAGAAGTGTTAGAAGATCATCCTGGAGAATCTTCAGGTGAGGGCTACTCACTGAATCTCTAGTTAATGCTTAGGGTCGATGCTTTCGACATTGTTTACTGTTTATGCACTTGTTTGTGTTTGATTGGAAAAATGTTTTCTGAGGCTTCGGCTGACAATGTAGATGATTCATCTACTGAATGCTTTTGAGATTGAAATTCATGCTAAGTGCTAAGTGGGTAATTTAGGATGTGTGATGCATGCCTTATATGCTAAGTGCTACGTGATTATTGCATAATATGTTGATATATGACATGTTGGTTGATTGTGCTGAGTTAATTATGCTTTTGTAATGAAATCTGAGATTCTGAGTAGTGAGAATAGCGGGCAGGTCATGCCGATTTTATTTTGAGAGTTTTGAGAAAGTTTGATAGGACGAATGAGATTTGGGCCTTGTTATGGTGTTTATGGATCGAGACATTCTCTGGGGTCATTTGGGGATTAGGAGATCCCGGGAACTTATAAGATTCGCGATAAGATTAAAAGGATATTATTTTGTAAAGAAAACTCATAAGACATTAAACAACCTCTAAAATCTTCAAATAAGGATAATAAACTCGAAAGGAAGCTTTGGATGCGAACCGTAGTTTTGGAAAGCGAGAAGTGTCGTCGAATCCAAGTGTTGAGAAAAGTTGTAAGATTCCGAGTATGTTGATACTCTTCGCTCTTGGAGCAGTTTGTTTAGCTATCCAAGGGATGAGCCGAGAAGCTTCACTGAGGCGTGAGACCTTGTGAATGCGTGATACTCCACTGAGGCGTGAGACCTTGTGGAAAGCATGGATCTTCACTGAGGCGTGAGACCTCGTGAATAGCATGAAACTTCACTGAAGTGTGAGACTTCGTGCAAGTGTGTAAATTCACTGGGGCGTGAGACCCCGTGAAAGCATAAAACTTCACCGAAGCGTGAGACTTGTGAAGGAGTGAGACTCCACTGAAGCGTGAGACTTCGTGAGAGCATTGATGACTCGAAGAGTTATCGTGAGTGGTTGCACTCATTTTATGATTATTGTATTTTGTCGCAGAATCGACATTTACCTTAGGGTATGCTTTTTAGAGACAATAAGTTAGCTAGAACACGTGGCGACGTGTCGAGTGAGGTCGGAGACGTTGTTTGGCTAATCACATTGCATTCATGCATACAAAGGAGGTTAATACACGGCGTGATTACCGGACCTTCGTCGGTTTCCAAAATGGTCATAAGACCCGGAATGCCGTGTAAGAGCGTTTGTAGACGACTCTTGTAGCAGACCGAAATGGCAGACCTTCGGGTTTACTGCTGATCTGGCTACCTTTGTTTGGTGTAAGAGGCACGCGGGCAGAAATGGTCCCACCGTTGCTGGTGCTAGGATTGATCCGTTTGATGTCCATCCCTTTCCGGAATGCATTTGGTTAACTGGGTTAACCGCCATATCATTTCATGCAACATGCACACTGACTTAGTTGTTGAGTGTGTTTGATAAGTGATAATCCTATTTGATGCATGCTATTTATTATTATTGTTGTTTATAATCATTGTGGAATATGCAACCCTAGGATGTTATCCCTAGCTATAAGCCTAAGTGGCTATTCTAATATCTGTATCTATCCGTGCTATTATTTACATAATTCTTTGGAGTTGACCCTCGCGTCTTCTGTGTGTGCTTTGGCGGACAAACGCCCATTGTCAGATGTCCACGGCGGACCGGTTCATGATGGTTCACCCTTCAGGGGAAACTAGGGTTGAGATGGTGGAACAAGAGCGCATCGCGGTTGCGAGAGGAGGACGGATGGTGTACATAGACTAGGTCGTTCTGGATTTCGAATTCGGACGACGATCATGCTAGCATGTAGGATTGAGTGTTAGTGTGAGCTCCTCGAGATGGGATTAGTGCAGGAGTAGAGTCTTAGCTTTGATCGTTATGTTTTCCTTTGGGAACCGGGTAGTTTCCCGCCGATAGCTTTTTGTGTGGTTTATTTACGGGGATCACAGAGAGTTGGTTGGACTTAGGAGGTCCTGTTTTAGGCCATCTGGGCTGACTTGTTCTCATTTTGAGGTTTTGTGTTGCGAACACTTCACCTTTACTTGAGTCTGTATATTTTGCCTACGGGCGTTACACTTTTCTTCTTTCCGTCACTGGAGGTTACTCGTGACGAGGTTGCTACTTACAGCGGGGGCTGTAATATATATATTGTGCATTAGTTCTGCTGTCTTTCGCATTTGCATCTTATTTAGTTCAGTCTTACCTATGTTTATTATCAAAAAAAAAAATATTCACGTTTTTCCGCATTAAGTTTTTTTTGGTTACTAAAGTGACGCCACCGAAATCGGGGTGTTACAGACTTGGTTTGCCATGTAATTCCTTGTTTCTTATGCCAAGGAGCCCCCATGATCTCCCATATCAAAATTCGAGAATTCTTGCCCCGATGATGGATTTCCCAATGCTATCCTTAGCGAATTTTGGTAGAAAATAAGTTTTCAATGGAAAACTCAAGTTGGAAGGGAGAGTTGGTTTGTCATGACATGCCTCATTTCCCAAATGGTTTCCCTAAGCCAAGGGGCCCCCGTGAACTCCCATGTCAAAATATGAGAATTCTTGCACCGATGGTAGATTTCCCAAGGATAACCTATGCAAATTTAGATGGAAAATGAGTTTTCCAGGGAAAATTTCAGGTTGGAAGGGAGACTTGGTTTGCCATGAAATACCTCGTTTCCTTATTCCAAGGTGACCCCGTGATCTCCCATATCAAAATTTGAGAACTCTTGCCCCGATAAAGGATTTCCCAAGGCTAACCTATGCAAATTTAGGTGGAAAATGTGTTTTCAAGGAAAAATCTCAAGTTGGAAGGAAACTTGATTTGTCATGGCCTGCCTCGTTGCCCAAATGGTTTCCCTATGCTCAGGTGTGCCCCTGAGCTCAAATGTAAAAATTTGAGAATTCTTGCCCCGATGATGGATTTCTCAAGGCTAAACTATGCAAATTTGGGTGGAAAATAAGTTTTCAATGAAAAATCTCAAGTTGGAAAGGAAACTTGGTTTGCCATGGCATGCCTCGTTACCCAAATGGTTTCCCTATGCCAAGGTGCCCCCATTAGCTCCCATGTCAAAATTTGAGAATTCTTGCCTCGAGGATGGATTTCGAAAGGCTAACTTATGCGAATTTTGGTGGAAAATGAGTTTTCAAGGTAAAATCTCAAGTTGGAAGGGATAGTTGGTTTGTCTTGGCATGCCTCATTTCCAAAATGGTTTCCCTACGCCAAGGTGCCCCCGTGAACTCCCATGTCAAAATTTGAGAATTCTTGCCCCGAGAATGGATTTCTTAAGGCTAACCTATGCAAATTTAGATGGAAAATGAGTTTTTAAGGGAAAATATCAAGTTGGAAGGGAAACTTGATTTGCCATATAATTCCTCGTTTCCTTATGCCAAGGTGCCCCCGTGATCTCCCATATCAAAATTTGAGAATTCTTGCCCCCATGATGGCTTTCCCAAGGCTAACCTATGCAAATTTGGCTGGAAAATGAGTTTTCAAGGGAAAATCTCAAGTTGAAAGGAAACTTGGTTTGCCATGGCATGCCTCGTTGCCGAAATGGTTTCCCTATGCCCAAGTGCCCCCAAGAGCTCCAACGTAAAAATTTGAGAATTTTTTCCCTAATGATGGATTTCCCGAGGCTAACTTATGCAAACTTTGGTGGAAAATGAGTTTTCAAGGGAAAATCTCAAGTTGGAAGGGATAGTTGGTTTGTCTTGGCATGCCTCATTTCAAAATTGGTTTCCCTACGCCAAGGTGCCCCTGTGAACTCCCATGTCAAAATTTAAGAATTCTTGCCCCGAGAATGGATTTCTCAAGGCAAACCTATGCAAATTTAGATGGAAAATGAGTTTTTAAGGGAAAATATCAAGTTGGAAGGGAGACTTGATTTGCCATATAATTCCTCGTTTCTTTATGCCAAGGTGCCCCCGTGATCTCCCATATCAAAATTTGAGAATTCTTGCCCCGATGATGGATTTCCCAAGGCTAACCTATGCAAATTTGGGTGGAAAATGAGTTTTCAAGGGAAAATAAGATCTCAAGTTGGAAGGAAACTTGGTTTGTCTTGGCCTGCCTCGTTGCCCAAATGGTTTCCCTATGCCCAGGTGCCCCCATTAGCTCAAATGTAAAAATTTGAGAATTCTTGCCCCGATGATGGATTTCCCAAGGCTAAACTATGCAAATTTGGGTGGAAAATAAGTTTTCAATGAAAAATCCCAAGTTGGAAAGGAAACTTGGTTTGCCATGGCATTCCTCGTTACCCAAATGGTTTCCCTATGCCAAGGTGCCCCCATTAGCTCCCATGTCAAAATTTGAGAATTCTTACCTCGAGGATGGATTTCCCAAGACTAACCTATGCGAATTTGGGTGGAAAATGAGTTTTCAAGGTAAAATCTCAAGTTGGAAGGGATAGTTGGTTTGTCTTGGCAAGCCTCATTTCCAAAATGGTTTCCCTACGCCAAGTTGCCCCCGTGAACTCCCATGTCAAAATTTGAGAATTCTTGCCCCGAGAATGGATTTCTTAAGGCTAACCTATGCAAATTTAGATGGAAAATGAGTTTTTAAGGGAAAATATCAAGTTGGAAGGGAGACTTGATTTGCCATATAATTCCTCGTTTCCTTATGCCAAGGTGCTCCTGTGATCTCCCATATCAAAATTTGAGAATTCTTGCCCCGATGATGGCTTTCCCAAGGCTAACCTATGCAAATTTGGCTGGAAAATGAGTTTTCAAGGGAAAATCTCAAGTTGAAAGGATACTTGGTTTGCCATGGCATGACTCGTTGCCCAAATGGTTTCCCTATGCCCAGGTGCCCCCAAGAGCACCAACGTAAAAATTTGAGAATTATTTCCCTAATGATGGATTTCCCAAGGCTAACCTATGCAAATTTTGGTAGAAAATGAGTTTTCAAGGGAAAATCTCAAGTTGGAAGGGATAGTTGGTTTGTCTTGACATGCGTCATTTCCAAAATGGTTTCCCTACGCCAAGGTGCCCCAGTGAACTCCCATTTCAAAATTTGAGAATTCTTGCCCCGAGAATGGATTTCTTAAGGCTAACATAGTCAAATTTAGCCGGAAAATGAGTTTTTAAGGGAAAATATCAAGTTGGAAGGGAGACTTGATTTGCCATATAATTCCTCATTTCTTAATGCCAAGGTTCCCCCGTGATCTCCCATATCAAAATTTGAGAATTCTTGCCCCGTTGATGGCTTTCCCAAGGCTAACCTATGCAAATATGGCTGGAAAATGAGTTTTCAAGGGAAAATCACAAGTTGAAAGGAAACTTGGTTTGCCATGGCATGCCTCGTTGCCCAAATGGTTTCACTTTTCTCAGGTGTTCCCAAGAGATCCAACGTAAAAATTTGAGAATTCTTTCCCTAATGATGGATTTCCCAAGGCTAACCTAAGCAAATTTTGGTGGAAAATGAGTTTTCAAGGGAAAATCTCAAGTTGGAAGGGATAGTTGGTTTGTCTTGGCATGCCTCATTTCCAAAATGGTTTCCCTACACCAAGGTGCCCCCGTGAATTCACATGTCAAAATTTAAGAATACTTACCCCGAGAATGGATTTCTCAAGGCTAACCTATGAAAATTTAGATGGAAAATGAGTTTTCAATGGAAAATATCAAGTTGGAAGGGAGACTTGATTTGCCATATAATTCCTCGTTTCCTTATGCCAAGGTGCCCCCGTGATCTCTCATATCAAAATTTGAGAATTCTTGCCCCGATGATGGGTTTCCCAAGGCTAACCTATGCAAATTTTGGTAGAAAATGAGTTTTCAAGGGAAAATCTCAAGTTGGAAGGAAACTTGGTTTGCCATGGCCTGCCTCGGTGACCAAATGGTTTCGCTATGTCCAGGTGCCCCCATTAGCTCCAATGTAAAAATTTGAGAATTCTTGCCACGAGGATGGATTTTCCAATGCTAACCTATGCAAATTTGGGTGGAAAATACGTTTTTAAGGAAAAATCTCAAGTTGGGAAGGAAATTTGGTTTGCCATGGTATGCCTCCTTACCCAAATGGTTTCCTTATGGCATGGTGCCCCCGTAATCTCCCATATAAAAATTTGAGAATACTTTCCCCGAGTATGGATTTCCCAAGGCTAACCTATGCAAATTTTGGTGGAAAATGTGATCTAAGGGAAAATCTCAAGTTGGAAAGGAAACTTGATTGGTCTTGACATGCCTCATTTCCCAAATGGTTTCCCTAAGGCATGGTTCCCCCGTGAACTCCCATGTCAAAATTTGAGAGTTCTTGCCCCGAGGATGGGTTTCCTAAGGCTAACATATGCAAATTTGGATGGAAATGAGTTTTCAAGGGAAAATATCAAGTCGGAAGGGAGACTTGTTTTGCCATGAAATTCAATGTTTACTTATGCCAAGGTTCCCCCGTGATCTCCCATGTCAAAATTGGAGAATTATTGTCCCGATGATGGATTTCCCAAGGCTAACCCTATGCGAATTTGGGTGGAAAATGAGTTTTCAAGGGAAAATCTCAAGTTGGAAGGGATAGTTGGTTTGTCTTGGCATGCCTAATTTCCCAAATGGTTTCCCTAAGCCGAGGTACCCCCGTCAACTCCCATGTTAAAATTTGAGAGTTCTTGCCTCGAGGATGGATTTCCCAAGGCTAACCTGTGCAAATTTAGGTGGAAAATGAGTTTTTAAGGGAAAATCTCTGGTTGGACGGTGTAACACCCCGATTTCGGTGGCGTCACTTTAGTAACCAAAAAGAAACTTAAGCGGAAAAACGTGAATATTTTTTTTGATAATAATATAAACAAGACTGAAATAAATATAATGCAAATGCGAAAGACAACAGAACTAATATACAATATATATTACAGCCCCCGCTGTAAGTAACAACCTCGTCACGAGTAACCTCCAGTGACGGAAAAAAAAGAAAAGTGTAGCGCCCGTAGGCAAAAGGCATAATCCAAAAGAAAGGTCAAGTGTCTGCAACACTGTCCCTCAAAATAAGAATAAGTCAGCCCAAACGGCCTAAAACAAGACCTCCTAGTCCAACCAACTCTCTGTGATTCCCGTAGAGAAACCACACAAAAAGCTATAAGTGGGAAACTACCCTGTCCCCAAAGAAACAAATGATGTTCAGAGCTAAGACTCTACTCCTACACTGATCTCATCTCGAGGAGCTCACACCAGCACTAAAACCTACATGCTAGCATGATCGTCGTCCGAATCTAAATCCAGAACGACCTAGTCTATGTACACCATCCGTCCTCCTCTTGCTACCGCGATGCGCTCCTGTTCCAGCATCCCAACCCTAGTTCCCCCCGAAGGGTGAACCATCATGAACTAGTCCGCCAAAGACATCTGGCAATGGGCGTTTGTCCGCCAAAACACAAACAGAAGACGCGAGGGTCAACTCCAAAGAATTATGTAAATAATAGCACGAATAGATACAGATAATAGAATAGCCACTTAGGCTTATAGCTAGGGATAACATCCTAGGGTTGCATATTCCACAAGTAATATAAACGACAGTAAATCACAGTTAACATGCCTCAAGTAGAACTAACAAGTATCAAACACACTCAACAACTAAGTCAGTATGCATGTTGCATGAGATGATATGCAGGTTAACCCAGTCAACCAAATGCATTCCGGAAACGGATGGACATCAAACGGATCAGCCCTAACACCAGCCACGGTGGGACCATTTCGGCCCGCGTGCCTCTTACACCACACAAAGGTAGCCAGATCAGCAGTAAACCCGAAGGTCTGCCATTTCGGTCTGCTACAAGGGTCATCTACAAACGCTCTTACACGGCATTCCGGGTCTTATGACCATTTTGGAAACCGACGAGGTCCAGAGTACGTCCTGTGTTAATACCTCATTAATGTTGCATGAATGCAGGATGATTAGTCAAACAACGTCTCTGAATCTCACTCGACACGTCGTCACGTGTTCTAGCTAAATTAATGTCTCTAAAAGCTTACCCTAAGGTAATAGTCGATTCTGCGACAAAAGACAACACTTCTCAACAAACACATAACTCATGATGATCTACAAATCATCCGACTCATCTCAATCCGATGGTCATAACTGCTCAACGAGAAAAGAGTATCACATACTCGGAAACTATCAATTTCCCGGACTTATCCCCAGGATAGCCCAACAACACACAGCTGCTCCAACAGCACAACAACAACAGCTGCTCCAACAGCACAATAACAACAGCTGCTCCAACAGCACAACAACATCTACATACTCAAAACCTCTCAACTTTCTCCACACTGGGATCCGACGACACTTCTCGTTTTCCAAACTAAGATTTGACTTCCAATGCCTTCTTTCGGGATTGTTATCATTACTTAAAGATTTAAAGGTTATTTAATGTCTTATGAGTTTTCCTTATAAAATAGATCCCATTTTGTCTTATCGCAAATCTTATACATTTTCAGGATCTCCCAATCCCAAATCACTTCCAGAGAATGTCTCGATCCACTAAACAAAAACAAGGCCCGAACCTCGTTCGTCCTATCAAACCTTCTCAAAACTCTCAAAATAAAATCGGCATGACCTGCCCGCAATTCTCACTATACAGAATCTCAGATTTCCTTGCAAAAGCATAATTAACTCAGCACAATCAACCAACATGTCATATATCAACATATTATGCAATAACCACGTAGCACTTAGCATATAAAGCATGCACCACACATCCTAGATTACCCACATAGCACATAGCATGTAAGTCAATCTCAAAAACATTCAGTAGATGAATCATCTACATTGTCAGCCGAAGCCTCAGAAAACATTTTACCATTCAAACACAAACAAGTGCATAAACAGTAAATCAATGTCGAAAGTATCGACCCTAAGCATTAACTAGAGATTCAGTGAGTAGCCCTCACCTGAAGATTCTCAAGGATTCTCTTCGGATGCTCCTATACAATCAACTCCTTGCTCTTCAGGAAATTCCTCAAAATCACCTTTAGAACAAAGCCACATAAATCAATCACAATGAGTCAGAAACTCATCAAACAATAGATACTAGGGTTACTCGAAGTAGCATATACTCCGAGGTACGATAATCTAGCGCGAAAGAACAAGTTTTTGAAAAAGGAATTTTCCTTCCTCCCCCCTAGAGTGCTCGGCCACTTTGGTTAATTGTGGGGTTCGATTTTTCTTCGATCAAACTTGGTTCCTATGCTAACATTAGCCGTAACTAAGGGTATTCTAAACTCGGAAAAATTATCGGATCAAAAACTGTCGCAGGGGTATTTTGGTCACTATTTTTAACTTAGAATTTCAAAACTGAAATCCCAAAAACCAAATTGGATGGGGACGTCACCAACGACGTTTATGACAACTAATCCTACTAGCACTAAGCTAAGGCAATAGTTTTCAGTCCAAATGACGAAGCTTTACCCCAAAATGGGTATTTTAAGCAGAAATTGATTCCGGCGGAATTCCGGCGACATTACGGAAAATCTAATCCGACAAAAGTGCTCTTGGGCACGTAGGGAAGATGTTTAGACAGAGAAATCAAGCTATTTGGATAATTTTCCAAAAACCTCAAAACTTTGAACTCAGAAAAGTCTAGAGAAAAGCTATGGAAAAAGCGATCAGAGGTAAGAATTAGCGACTATACCTCGGTACCTTGAAGTAGCAACTGTCGAATCAACGATCAAGCAAGAAATGAACAAAAGCTCTTCTTCCTTCTTCCTCTTAGCAAATTCGCAGGTTTTGGAGAGAAATGGTGGAAATTTGTGATATTTTCTCATTTCTTGGCTATAGAGGTTGGAAAAATGCGGGAAAATGAAAGTTTCGCGAATCTGATTTTTCCGGCTTCATTCTCCGTGAATTCTAAGATAGGTTTTGGCGACATAAATCCAAAACTCAAAAGAGGTCTCCTTGTATTTTAGGTGACTAATGCAAAGTCGGTGTAAAACTATTTTACCCGATAAGTTACTTTTTGCATCGAATGTCAGAATGGAAAACTTCCTTCTGAAGAAAGATTGAAATCATCAAGAGAAATGGTTGTACGCGTGTAGAATCTTCATTTGAAGCTCTGAATAGAAAAAGTCTTCATTGTCGGTTTATTCTAGGGTTTTGAACTATCAGTGATTCGGTTTCGGCAAACTTCCGATGATTGGAATCGGACGTTCGTACATCCTAGAGTTTCGCCTTGAAACGATGGTTATAAAAAAGAATAAGAGAAAGTTTTATATCCCTCTTGAAGATTTTGGAATTTTTCCCATAGTGTTCCAAGGGTAGAACACTGTTTTATTTCCTAAGGTTCTTGTCCTAGGTTTTAAAGCGAAAATTAGTCGTGCTATAACTTAAATCGACTTCGATACAATCCTTTGACTTTTCCAGAACTTCCTCCTTCATAAAATTATTTCCTTTAGTAAACTCTTGTTCAGGTTTCCTTTCACGATACATCAACCCTAATCGTGAATAAGGAGTTTATTCACTTAGCATAAACTAAAAAAAACTTGGGTTTTACAGACAGGACTCTTAGTTTGCCACGGCTTGCATCGTTGCCGAACTTGTTTCCCTATGCCAAGGTTCCCTTTTGAGCTCCCATGTCAAAATTGGAAAATTATTGTCATGATGATGGATTTCCCAAGACTAACCTATGCAAATTTAGATGGAAATGAGTTTTCAAGAAAAAATATCAAGTTGGAAGGGAGATTTGGTTTGCCATGAAATTCAACGTTTACTTATGCCAAGGTTCCCCCGTGATTTCCCATGTCAAAGTTGGAGAATTATTGTCCCGATTATGGATTTCCCAAGGCTAACCAATGCGAATATGGGTAGAAAATGAGTTTTCAAGGGAAAATCTCTTGTTGGAAGGGATAGTTGGTTTGTTGGAAGGGACTATTGGTTTGCCACGGCTGGCCTCGTTGCCCAAATGGTTTCCCTATGCCAAGGTGCCCACGTGAACTCCCATGTCAAAATTTGAGAATTCTTGGCTCGAGGATTTATTTCTCAAGGCTAACCTATGCAAATTTGGTTGGAAAATGAGTTATCAAGGGAAAATCTCAAGTTGGAAGGGACTTTTGGTTTGCCACGGATGGCCTCGTTGCCCAAATGATTTCCCTATGCCAAGGTTCCCCTCTGAGCTCCCATGTCAAAATTTGAGAATTCTTGCCCCGATGATGTATTTCCCAAGGCTAACCTATGCGAATTTGGGTGGAAAATGAGTTTTCAAGGGATAATCTCAAGTTGGAAGGGATAGTTGGTGAGTCTTGGCATGCCTCATTTCCCAAATGGTTTCCCTAAGCCACGATTCACCCGTGAACTCCCATGTTAAAATTTGATAATTCTTGCCCCGAGGATGGGTTTCCCAAGGCCACTATCCAAATTTGGGTGGAAAATATGTTTTTAAGGAAAAATCTCAAGTTGGAAAGGAAACTCGGTTTGTCATGGTATGCCTCGTTACCCAAATGGTTTCCTTATGCCAAGGTGCCGCTGTGATCTCCTATATAAAAATTTGAGAATTCTTGCCCCGAGGATGGATTTCCCAAGGCTAACCTGTGCAAATTTGGGTGAAAATGAGATCTCAAGGGAAAATCTCAAGTTGGAAAGGAAACTTGGTTTGTCTTGGCATGTCTCATTTCCCAAATGGTTTCCCTTTGCCAAGGTTCCCTTGTGAGCTCTCATGTCAAAATTGGAGAATTATTGTCCCGATGATGGATTTCCCAAGGATAATCTATGCGAATTTGGGTGGCAAATGAGTTTTCAAGGGTAAAATCTCAAGTTGGAAGGGACTCTTGGTTTGCCACGGCTTGCTTCGTTGCCTCAATGGTTTCTCTATGCCAAGGTGACCCCGTGAACTCCCATGTCAAAATTTGAGAATTCTTGCCCCGATGATGGATTTTCCAAGGCTAACCTATGCGAATTTTTGTGGAAAATGATTTTTCAAGGGAAAATCTCAAGTTGGTTTGTCATGGCATGCCTCATTTCCAAAAAAAATTCCCTAAGTCAAGGTGCCTCCATTGAACTCCCACGTCAAAATTTGAGAATTCTTGCCTCGATGATGGATTTCTCAATGCTAACCTATGCGAATTTGGGTGGAAAATGAGTTTTCAAGGGAAATATCAAGTTGGAAGGGAGACTTGGTTTGCCACGACTGGCCTCGTTGCTCAAATGGTTTCCCTATGCCAAGGTGCCCCCCTGAACTCCCATGTCAAAATTTGAGAATTCTTGCCTCGATGATTTATTTCCCACTGCTGACCTGTGCAAATTTGGACGGAAAATGAATTTTCAAGGGAAAATCTCAAGTTGGAAGAGACTCTTGGTTTGCCACGGCTGGCCTCGTTGCATAATTGATTTCCCTATGTCAATGTGCCCCCTTGAGCTCTCATGTCAAAATTTGAGAATTCTTGCCCCGATGATAGATTTCCAAAGGTTAACCTATGCAAATTTAGATGGAAAATGAGTTTTCGAGGGAAAATATCAAGTTGAAAGGGAGATTTGGTTTGTCATGGCATTCCTCATTGCCTAAATGGTTTCTCTAAGCCAAGTTGTCCCCGTGAGCTCCCATGTTAAAACTTGAGAATTCATGCCCCGAGGATGGATTTCCCAAGGTTAACCTATGCAAATTTAGATGGAAAATGAGTTTTCGAGGGAAATATCTAGTTGAAAGGGAGACTTAGTTTGCCATGAAATTCCTTGTTTCTTATGCCAAGGAGCCCCCATGATCTCCCATATCAAAATTTGAGAATTCTTGCCCCGATGATGGATTTCTCAAAGCTATCCTTAGCGAATTTTGGTAGAAAATAAGTTTTCAATGGAAAACTCAAGTTGGAAGGGAGAGTTGGTTTGTCATGACATGCCTCATTTCCCAAATAGTTTCCCTAAGCCAAGGTGCTCCCGTGAACTCCCATGTCAAAATTTGAGAATTCTTGCACCGATTGTAGATTTCCCAAGGCTAACCTATGCAAATTTAGATGGAAAATGAGTTTTTCAAGGAAAATATCAAGTTGGAAGGGAGACTTGGTTTGCCATGAAATACCTCGTTTCCTTATGCCAAGGTGACCCCGTGATCTCCCATATCAAAATTTGAGAACTCTTGCCCCGATGAAGGATTTCCCAAGGCTAACCTATGCAAATTTGGGTGGAAAATGAGTTTTCAAGGAAAAATCTCAAGTTAGAAGGAATCTTGGTTTGTCATGGTCTGCCTCGTTGCCCAAATGGTTTCCCTTAGCCCAGGTGCCCTCATGAGCTCCAATGTAAAAATTTGAGAATTCTTACCCCGAGGATGGATTTCCCAAGGCCTATGCAAATTTTGGTGGAAAATAAGTTTTCAACGAAAAATCTCAAGTTGGAAAGGAAACTTGGTTTTTCATGGCATGCCTCGTTAATCAAATGGTTTCCCTATGCCAAGGTGCCTCTATTAGCTCCCATGTCAAAATTTGAGAATTCTTTCCTCGAGGATGGATTTCCCAAGGCTAACCTATGCGAATTTGGGTGGAAAATAAGTTTTCAACGAAAAATCTCAAGTTGGAAAGGAAACTTGGTTTTTCATGGCATGCCTCGTTAATCAAATGGTTTCCCTATGCCAAGGTGCCTCTATTAGCTCCCATGTCAAAATTTGAGAATTCTTTCCTCGAGGAAGGATTTCCCAAGGCTAGCCTATGCGAATTTGGGTGGAAAATGAGTTTTCAAGGGAAAATCTCAAGTTGGAAGGGATAGTTGGTTTGTCTTGGCATGTCTCATTTCCAAAATGGTTTCCCTACAACAAGGTGCCCACGTGAACTCTAATGTCAAAATTTGAGAATTCTTGCTCCGAGAATGGATTTCTTAAGGCTAACCTATGCAAATTTAGATGGAAAATGAGTTTTTAAGGGAAAATATCAAGTTGGAAGGGAGACTTGACTTGCCAAATAATTCCTCGTTTCCTTATGCCAAGGTGACCCCGTGATCGTCAAAATTTGAGAATTTTTGCCCCGATGATGGATTTCCCAATGCTAACCTATGCAAATTTGGCTAGAAAACGAGTTTTTAAGGGTAAATCTCAAAGTTGAAAGGAAACTTGGTTTGTCATGGCATGCCTCGTTGCCCAAATGGTTTCTCTATACCCAGGTGCCCCCAAGAGCTCCAACGTAAAAATTTGAGAATTCCTTCCCTGATGAAGGATTTCCCAAGGCTAACCTATGCAAATTTGGGTGGAAAATGAGTTTTCAAGGGAAAATCTCAAGTTGGAAGGGATAGTTGGTTTGTCTTGGCATGCCTCATTTCCAAAATGGTTTCCCTACGCCAAGGGCCCCCGTGAACTCCCATGTCAAATTTGAGAATTTTTTCCCCGAGAATGGATTTCTCAAGGCTAACCTATGCAAATTTAGATGGAAAATGAGTTTTCAATGAAATATATCAAGTTGGGAGAGAGACTTGATTTGCCATATAATTCCTTGTTTTCTTATGTTACGGTGCCCCCATGATCTCTCATATCAAAATTTGAGAATTTTTGCCCCGCTGATGGGTTTCTCAAGGCTAACCTATGCAAATTTGAATGGAAAATGAGTTTTTCATGGGAAAATCTCAAGTTGGAAGAAAACTTGGTTTGCCATGGCCTTGCTCGGTGACCCAAATGGTTTCGCTATGTCCAGGTGCCCCCATGAGCTCCAATGTAAAAATTTGAGAATTCTTGCCCCGAGGTTGAATTTTTCAAGGCTAACCTATGCAAATTTGGGTGGAAAATACGTTTTTAAGGAAAAATCTCAAGTTGGGAAGGAAATTTGGTTTGTCATGGTATGCCTCCTTACCCAAATGGTTTCCTTATGGCATGGTGCCTTCGTAATCTACCATATAAAATTTTGAGAATATTTTTTCCGATGATGGATTTTCCAAAGCTAACCTATGCTAATTTTGGTGGAAAATATGATCTCAAGGGAAAATTTTAAGTTGGAAATTTGGTTTGTCATGGTATGCCTCCTTACCCAAATGGTTTCCTTATGGCATGGTGCCTTCGTAATCTACCATATAAAATTTTGAGAATATTTTTTCCGATGATGGATTTTCCAAAGCTAACCTATGCTAATTTTGGCATGCCTCATGGTTTCCCTAAGGCATGGTGCCCCCGTGAACTCACATGTCAAAATTTGAGAATTCTTGCTCCAATAATGGATTTCCTAAGACTAACCTATTCAAATTAGGGTGGAAAAAGAGTTTTTAAGGAAAAATCTTCAGTTAGAAGAGAAACTTGGTTTGTCATGTCCTGCATTGTTGCCAAAATAGTTTCCTGTGCCCAATTGCCCCCTTGAGCACCAATGTAAGAATTTGAGAATTCTTACCCCGAGAATGTATTTCCCAACGCTAACCTATGCAAATTTAGATGAAAAATGAGTTTTCAAGGGAAAAATCAGAAAATATTACTTAACTACTAAAGTTGTATGTAAAAAGTAGTACAATGCTTCAATTTCAAGTTTCAATCTTGTAATTGACATTAATCATTAATTACAATTTCCTCAGCAAACCCTTATTATTCTTCACATAATAACAATTTAACAATTCTTCTCCGACTTCTAGAAAATTGCAAGAAAGGAAGATCCTAGAGTCGTAGAGAAAATATTAAATGAGGATAAAGTAAAAATAACCGATGGCTCAAAGAGTAGGATAAAATGAACAATACCAATTTCAAGACTGAAAAAAAAAGGTTAATTCAACTTTTCATATCAAATCTCTATCCCTAAAGTAAGGAAAGTTAAATTTCATTTGTAATTTAACGATTAAAAAGCCTGTGAAACATTGAAATTAGTTTTTTTTTCTAATTGGGAGGGCAAAAGCCCAGAAACAATGAAAAAAAATTTAAAAGGAGATTTGTTTGTGTAGGACACTTGACACCCGCATTATAGACTAATTATTTTTTGTTAAATATTAATATGAATTAATTAACAAACCGATTCT
The DNA here is from genome assembly GCF_012489685.1 of Lotus japonicus. Classification (NCBI taxonomy): domain Eukaryota; kingdom Viridiplantae; phylum Streptophyta; class Magnoliopsida; order Fabales; family Fabaceae; genus Lotus; species Lotus japonicus. The sequence goes on along the minus strand of NC_080045.1, from coordinate 2,021,995 downwards.
AAAATTTGTAAAACACCGAATTACCCTTGCTGATCTAAATATCGAAGATTACTTTGTGCCATATCAGTAAACCTTTGCTGCACAAAAGAAACCGCGCCAATTGATTGTAAACCCACGGTTATATTTATGGGTACCCCGGTTGCTGGTGCACCCTCCGGTTGATTGTAAACCCATAGTTAAATTTTAAAGTTCAAGTCGCGGTCAATGGACACACCAACGTAACAAAAGCAAAATAAGAAATGCAAAAATTTACAAATAGTAAACACCAAAGTTTACAGTTATGACTCACAAGATCCACAAAATTTTCACATGGAATAAGATAAATGCGTATTTAGATTATTTAATTTGCACTAATTTACATTAGTAAGAGACCTAAAAATTACATTCAACTTAACACTATCTGCAAGCAGAAATCAAAAATAAATAAAAAAAGCTCATTGACGGTTAATTAAGCAACATGGAGGAAAATGGTTAAGAACAGAAAGCCTATAGACACAGTAAACAACAAATTCAAAGCAGCAAAAGGAGAAATTAGATGGTAAAGCAAATATGACCGATTGTTTAAATGGAACAATCCAGTGTGTCAGATATTACAAATTCTCATCACCTGTAACATCAGCCAGGGATAACTGTTAATTTGTTGTTCATCATCATTCACAACACTGTTATTTCACCAAATTGAAAAACTCATAATGGACAAGAAAAAATATATCAATGTTCTAAATCAAATTTGAGTAGCCTCAGACCGTCCTAGTTCAAAAAATTTCATCAGATAAATACAAGATATTGCATTTCAGGTGATACCATAAAATCATCACAGGCTACAGTATTAATCAACAAAGATAAAAAATCAATAGAATTAAACAAAATCGGTTAATGAAGCATCAGATCTTCCTATTCAATGAAAGGATTCATAGCACTCAAATCAACGTTTGAGTTCTCACCATTGAAAGGTTCATCATTTGACACATTGAAGTTAAAAAATATGACAAAAGCAAATGATTGAATGAATAATTGAAGGAACGGGGGAGCGAGAGAAGAAGATGAAGAACGGCAATTGAGAAGTAGGGTTTGACAGAGAAGAAGCTCCTCCTGCGAATTTATAGGGCTGGTTGTAAGCAAGCTCGCTTGGGTGTGGACCGGTCAAACTGTGTTACCCGGTCCAGCCCAACCCAACCCATCAATTTTCTATAACAATAGTTATTTGGGCAATGCTTTAACAGACCCTAAAATTATTCACCACATAAGCCAGCAGTTACTTTCCTTTTCCTTTTAATTTAATTAAAAAATTTATTTTCCGATGCGGCAAAAATTAATTCGATGTCTACATAACAAAAGTTTACAATTTATTTTGGTGCAATGCATTAAAAAAAAGTAAATAACCTGAGTTAAGAACTCACAAAGGAGACACCTTTTTTTTTTTTATTCATTACGGGGCTAACGCCCAAAACTAAGGAAGACCCCCCTAATATGAAGGGTATTACAAGAGTCAAAAAGCAAAGGAATAGAGATAAAGTCAGGGACAAAATCATAAATCCTAATAGGCAACAATAACCCCATGTCATTCTTTGCAAACGCATCTGCTATCGAGTTTGCCTCTTTGAAAACATGCTTTAGATGGACTTGCTGGAAACAATTGAAGACCATCTTGATATCTTTAACTAAGGGTGCAGCTGGCTTGGAAGCAGGGCATCCTTGGTTAATAATGTTGACAACGAAACTAGAGTCTGATTCTACAATAATCTTAGTGAACCCCCTAGATAGAGCAATCTGTGCTCCATGGAAAATCCCCCAAAGCTCTGCCTGATTAATCGAGCAGCATCCCAGCAAAGCGGAGAAACCAGCAACAAACAAACCTTCATGGTCTCTTAAGACTCCTCCACACGCAGCACGGTTGGGTGAGGAAGAGAAGGACCCATCGGTATTAATTTTGATCCATCCTTGTGGGGGTGTTTTCCACTTGATGAAAGCTGTTCCAGAGGCCCTCTGTTCAAGAGACTCTCCTGACATATCAGCAAGAGAAGAAAGAGTGTCCTGGATCAATCTCGAAATTCTTCTACACACCACCGATGTAGAGAGCCCAACTTCCTCAAAGATTAATTCATTCCTGGCCTGCCACAACAGTTGGATAACGATGCCAAACGTAATGTTCTAAGGAAGGTCGCTGTCACTTTGCTTCGAGTCCAGGAGGTTGCTTGCCAACCAATCTTCTCGCGGCAAGGAAAAGAAAGTACTTCTGGCAGTAGGAGGAAGGAATCGATTCCAGATTTCAGTAGCAAATTGGCAGTCCCTAACCACATGTGTGTTGGACTCCGCCGTTGAGGGACATCTAGGAAAATCATCATTCTCGGCAATATGCCTCCTGACCCACAAAGGAGACACCTATTGCTTTAGCAAGAAGCAAAGGACTCATTCCCACAAGTGAGGTTGAAATCGAGACCAAAGGCTCATCTTGGCATGGACCATGTATAGCTAGAAAGTCGGCACAAGCATTTCTCTCTCTCAACAAGCCCGACCGATCAAGTACTTGATTTTCCAAATAAGAGAATCATAGTCATGTTTTAAGGGCAACACGTCATTCACCAAGGTGAAAGCCTCTAACAAATCCTAAAAAATATTACAATGATTATGCATAGAAGTTAAATCCAATAAAAAGTACTATTAGTTACTTATTTTACTTACAACTTTACATTTACTCATCTGGGATCCTCAAAATTAAAATTCCTTTTTTTTTAAGTTGAAATTTGAAAAGTAAAAAATAACTTCGAGAACTGTAAGTTTTATAATACAGTAAACTTTTAGAATTTTTAACTAACAAAATAAAAATAATTACACTTCCAAAAGTTGTAATTTCAAAAGTAAATAAATCTTGAAGTGAATTAAACTTTCGAAACTTGACCTTTCGGGATTAAAACATTTTACACTTCTAGGAGTTGAAATTCCATATATAAGTACAAAAATTTCGCCTCTTGAAATTTGCATTTCTAAAGCATAAACTTTAACACTTCCCGAGGATGAAATTTCGAAAGTAAAAAATAGATTATAAAATTGTAATTCATGAATTACGTAAACAAAAAATTACACTTTCAGAAGTTGAATTGAAATTCTAGAAGTAAAAGAATAGCTTATGGAAATTGAATTTTTGGAAGTGTAAATTTTGCTTTTGTGAATTACATTTATAAAATTAGAACTTACAAAAGCAATTTTTTTATTTTTTTATAGGTTGAATTTTTAGAAATCTAAAAAGTTTACACTTTTAGAAGTTGAAATTTTAGAAGTAAAAAAATAATCCAAAACTTGAATTTCCCATATTTTCTGATAGGACCAATCCGGTCAAATCACCCATATTTTCTGATGTGATGGTTCTTGGAAGACAGATTAGTGGGTCTTCGATTTTGTGGTAGCTACTCCGTTGTTTGGGTGCATCTAGGCTGGAACCTGCAAGAACACTCTGACGCTCAAGTCAAAACGTGAGTGAAAAGCAGTAGAGAAGATATGTAGTGTATTTACCTTTTGTTCTTCAACGACTTTCTTTTAATAGATATTGAGCTAACATGGTCTAAAGTTGTCATAAGTGTCTGGTATAGTCTTCGACCTGGGCTGCCATATCTAATGATTTCAGGTTTGATGATGCAGTGGGGGACAAATTAGCGTGCCGCTTATAGGGTTCTTAATCTCTACACGTTCACCTTGGTTATTGAGCCATAGTCACTTGATTCGAAGTGGTGAGAGGAAAGCCTTGGGTTTGGGGATTTGGATACTAGTAAGGAAATTGGAACATCGTCAGTTCTCAGTTCCTGGTTCCTTGACGGGGGATGTGGAATGTCGTGGACTCTTTAAGAGCGCATGTCCGAATCCGACTACAAGAACATTTTAATAGTTGGAAGTTAAAGCTGGTAATTGATCTAGAAAGAATGCAACTTAAGCAAGAGTTAATAGTGTACTTGTTTCTACGCTCGTTGTTTCGTTTGCTAACTCAGAAACCCAAATCTCACATCCCGAAACATACAACAGGGAATAAGCTTCTTGGCTCCGTTGATGTTCAGCTGAAGTGAACGTAAATACAAACTCGCCTTAAACTACATGGGTCAAAGAACCATTCAAAATGTTAAAAATCTATCACGAGTGTAGTAAATGTTGTATATAAAAGGTTTAAAATCCAACATGGGTGTGGTAAATATGGCATGAACGCTTTTTTCTTTGAAATAAAAAATATAACATGAAAGCTGAAGAATTAGAACAAGTGGATTATTGTAAGGACAAACTCATTTAATTTACTGTATGAAAATGAAACAATAATACATTCTATTTTCATACTTAACAAAAACTTCATACTGTAAACCAAAGAGACTCATAGTTTTAAATAAAAACTTATTATTATTAATTATGAACTTAAATACAAATCAACCATTCAATTTTTAACTATTTTATTCAATGACTTTTAAAGAGCTTGCTCGGCATAAAAAGCTTCTTCACCTTAGCTTTCAGCCATAGCAAAAACCTAAACCCAGTCACACAGTATATTGGGTATTTCAGTTATCACCGGATGCACAAAATAATGAAAAGATTAATACTGCCACAGGATAATATTTCAACACAAGGCGATTCCAAAGAAATTAGATCATGCCATTTGAGCATACTCGCTGGTTGGGGGGGAGGGGGGGGAGGGGGGTTGGTGATGTTACCAAATGAGAATACAAAACACAACATTATTCCCCAGCAACATAAAATTCAGAATAAACATGACATGATTATGCGAGAAAACAACTGAATACAAATCATGCAACCTGTCAAAATGCAGTTTTGAACTGGTATAAAGCATATGCCAGAAATGCATCCAAATTAAAAACACGACAATTTACCAACAGCTTCACTAAAAATTAGTGTGATTGGTGATTACCCTAGTGAATCAAAAATTTGAAAACATCATAGATATTCTCAGCGACTAAATTTACAATATGTGCAACCATTAAGAAGGGAAGTTGATATGCTTGATTGATTGAAAAGGAGAAAAAACAAGATGGCTGCGATGATAAAAATGTACTCACCCCAAGACACAGCCAATGGAATTTATTTCCCTGGCAGTGATATTTTTCAATCCAATATTACACACTGCTGCCATGAAGACGGTCTGCAGCAGAAGGAAAAGCAATACAATCATAACAGTGTCATCAACCTCAACAGTCAACACCAAGAGGGGCATTGATTGACGGGGCATAAAATTAAGAAAACAGAAGGCACCTTGAAAATCAGCTGCGAAGAGTTGCAAAATACACCAAAATCAATGGGAAGCAAGTATTACCGCCCATCTCTGGTGACATAATCTTTATTAGCCTAGAAACCACAGAAAGAGGTATAAGCAATGATTAGCACATGAGAAGGGCTAAGTTAGAACAGTGACCTATGGATTATACAAAACAATTTGAAAGACCAAGGTTGTTGGGCATCTCATGGTACAATCCTCTGCTTATGATGTGAGGATTCTATTTATTTTTGAGGAGTTGAATTTGGAACTTGCACCTAGTTGACAGGGTACTCACACTTCCATCACGAACAGGAAACGAGGAAGACAGATGAAGGAGAAAATTATTAAAATAACCAAGCACCTTAAACAAAAGCTGGCAGACTTATTTCCTCACTTTTGAGGATGAAAAGAAAAGTTAATAATTGGTGTAAAATTTAAATAAGAAAAAAACTAAAAGAGCATAGGACATGGATATGTATGCTTGTCATCACTAGAAAATCCTAAGCTGTACAAATAGAAGAAATGGATAAGGTCAATTTATGTCTTGCCCATTAGAAACCCCTTCAATAAAAATGGGGTCTAAGTTTTCAACCCTCAGGTATTAACCTTGATGAAAGATGAAATATAAAAAAGGACCGATGAATGCTATCTGTTGTCATCTTTGGACCTGCTTATGCCGGTCACCAAGAAGATCTAACTTGTATTTGCAGAGTCTGTTTACAGAGGTAGTAAAGCCTGTTTACCGGTAACCACCACTAGTATCTAGTACCATAGAGCTCACTTGATTTTGATCCATCAAGTCCTATCTGTTTCTGTAATTGCAGCTTCTAAATCATTTATATAGGCAGATTGAGATGCTCATATGAGAAAATGCCCACTGCCACAAAAACGGTGAGAACTGTAGGAAGAACTAGATTTGGGCAACCCTTACAGAGAGGTACAAAAAACAGTCAATTCCATAGAAAGAAATTAAGACTTCTTGTCTGGTCTCGAAGCCATATGTCTCTCAATTAATAGATCCACAAAGGAGCGAATCTGCATGTTCAGACATTCAACCAAAGTCAGTGAGGAAGACAACAGTCAGTAAAATGTCAGAAGCATCTTCGAGAAGGGTCATAGGATTGACAAGCAAATAGACTTGTGACATGAAAATAACATAATGGTACCTTATTTTTTCGCTTGAAATCTAGAAACTCAAAAACGGTCATCGATTTTTCTGAATCTGTTGCTTGCTCCATGACCTGAAACAACTCAGGAACTTAAGAAATAGAAGAAAACCATATGTGGCTTGAGGTGATATCCTAGAAATCAGTTATTTCCCAATCCCATAACCTCCTAACTACCAAATCACAGTAATACTTTCTCACTTTAGCAAAGACATGAAGAATAAAAATTACCTTTGTTGCACTTTTCTTCATGATAGCCTTGTATCCATCCTTGTCTAGTTTCCTTGCCTTATAAAGGGGCATAAGAAGCGATGCAACATAGTCGACAACAGCCTGTTTAATATGATCTGCCCCTCGAGAATGACCTTTTAAGGCCTCCTTATTTACAGTAACCTGTGAAATAGAGCTCTCATTTGCCATACCATCAGGCCAGCTAGTTAACCTTGAATAGGTATTTGAATCCTCTTCATCCTTCAAGTGAATGGTTGGATTCGAAAAATAAGAATCAGCTGCTGCTGCTTGAGACTGCCATCTCTCAATGGCATGATGGTCTTTTATTCCCTCGCCACCATCTGTGTCAATCCAAGCTTTTGTATATATATTGCTGTCGACAGCAGCACTTTCTCCTGAGTGCTCTCTGAAATTCAAATGGCTGGCAATCTCATTTGAATGACTCCTCAGTGAAAGGTTATCAACAGGCATTCTGGTATTATCAAGGTTAACACAAGCAGCAGAGAAATCAACAGACCAGTCCCTAACTCTGCAATTCCTAGAATCAATCTCTGAAAAACAATCTTGCCTTCCAGAAACACCACCAGACCACTTCTGTCTACTATCACACTCATCATTTGGTGGATATTGCTCCCGTCTAGCAAATTTGTGGAATGAAGGTATCTTTGGAAGCTGCAACAGCTTATTGCACCTGGCTTCTGCAGAGGCATATGCCTGCAAAGAACAAGAACCATTGAATCTTTTAAGGAACTTGGAAACCAAACACGGAATGGAAGGTTAAACGCTCTGTTTCCCAAGAAAAATGCATAAATAAATAGACAAATAATAGAAAATTAAGATAATAATGAAAAACCATTGTTCCCCAATAGAGATCAAAAGACCTCCCCCCCCCCCCCCTCCTTACTTTCTACTATGCTCCATTTCCTCTAGTTCCCAACCATCCTTTGAGACTGCAATGACACTATAAAGCTCTACCGATCCTATTTTCTATTCTGAGATAAGTTTGTGGAAATTTTCTGGATTTAGGGATGATGCTATGTTAGTGAATACCCACTCCATGAAGGTCAACATATTTGTGCTCCTTTAGGTAAACAAACCCAGAATCCAAAAGTTCGTATTTAAAATACTGTTTCCTTTAGGTAAACAAACCCAGTTTAATCAATTATATTTGGGAAACAGTATTTTAAATTTATTTTAATCATTATTAAATTTTTCTGAAGTTATGGATTTTATTTAACTGAATTTGGTTGCAACTGTGAACAAAAAATGAGCAATCTTCTAGTCTTTGAATTGGCTTAGATGCAAAAAATAATTTGAGATTTGTATTTTTGGGGGATCTATGTCAGAATCCCATAGCCATTAACAAGAGTAGGGGTCTAGGTGCACCATCTATATTTGTTTTAGTTTTTTTAAAATGATATATTAATCTGCAGTCAGAATTTGGAGGAGCATATGGGCCATTTAAGTGTCGCGAATACTAAAGGAGAACAATCTGAAAGTGAACAAGAAGAAGAGGTGTTTTGGGCAGAACATCTTAAGAGTGCTTGGGACACATCATTTCATCCCAGGGTGTATCAGTAAACCCCAATAAAACGGACGTAATGTGAACACCGCCAGTTCCTAAATATATTAATAGCTTTAGGATATTTTTGCGATTGAGTGGCAATCATAGGGTATTTTTCAAGAGGGTATGGTAAGATCACTAAGCCACAGACTGAATTGCTAAAAAAAAGATGGTTTCCAATGGGGAAATTAACCACAAGCAGCCTTTGAAGAGGTAAAGCAAGCCACTACTAAACTGCCTATCTTAGAAGTACCTGACCTCTACAAACCTTTAATTTTGAAGACTGGTGCTTCTAGCAAGGGGTTTCGACCTGTTTTGTTGCAAGAAGGAATGCCCCTAGCTTTGCTTTGTTAGAAAAAGCTCAAAGATCAGTGTATTACAGAGAGTTAATGGCTGTGATACAAGTTGTGCCAAAGTGGAGACACTGCCTTAAGAGCTAAGAGGCGTTTTATTATAATGACTGACTAGAGGAGTCTGAAATTTCTCACTGAACAATGTGAAGTCTAGTTTAAATAGGCTGCGGATTTTTTTGGATATGCTTTTGAAATTCAGTACAGGCCAGCATAAGAGAACTCAGTAGCTTATGCGCTTTCTATAAGAATGATATTTAAAGCTTTGACAAATAGCCAACTAACTGTTAGAACCAGATGTTTTATTGATGATAAACCCTAATTCCCAAACTGAGAATCAGGGCAGAGTACAAGAGAAAGAGTCCACACTCAATCTCAAGAGAGTCCACACCCTCTTCCTAGGCCCCAAAACCCAAAATGAACTAAAAGATACCCCTAACTCTCTAATGTCTGTTATTTATAGGCTACATACCTCAATAACATTCTAACTAACTAACTAACTAACCCCTAACCTTGAGTTCCTATCAATACTCCCCCCCTGAAAATTCACCTTGTCCTCAAGGTGAGGAACAAAAAGCAAACTAAAACATTGAACAAGGATGCCTACTATGCAAAAGTGACAATAATCACAGCTTCCACCTGGATCCCACTGCATGTAACATAACATCCAAGTTGTGCATGAACCATTAAGCAGCTCCTCTGTCCTCCAAGTCAGAATATGGAACTCAGCACCTAGGAAGCCCCAATTTTGAAATTCAGCATCTAATTCAACAAAAGCATGAGGTTGAAATGGCGCAGCACTTAGCTGCCAGTGAAGCAAAAATGCTGGAACTGAATACCACTCTATCCTATAGCTTTGGTCCCTTTGGAAAAGTAAAGGCTTGTGTGGTTTGGTGGTCCAAACCCCAGAATCACTGAAATAGATGCTGCCGTTGTCAATTGACCTTTGAAGTAGCAAGCCAGGAAATTCTTCAAAACCTAGCAATTCCAAGCTAATATTCCTCACCCTATGTTCATACACAGAACTAGCTTCAACCTGAAAAGCATGAAGACACTCAAGGAGTTCAACCACTGTCATTACCATGGCTATGTCATGAATCCAAATAGCGTTATTCACCCCAATTGCATGTCCAGAACCAATTTCATGCCTAATCTGAACCAATTTCCACCTCAGCCAATTGATCTCAGTACCTATGAAATCCCAGATACCGAATCTCAGTGCATGAGGAACAACAACTGAATACTTTGTAAAGTCTGGAACTTGGTACAATTCCAAGCTATTAGCAACAAGCAGTAATTGGGAAAACAATTCCTGGGTTGAATGAGACCCTCCACTAATTTGGGCCCAATCATCAGTATGGCCCAATTTCTCCAATCTGAGATTTGGGCTTGGCCCCTTTGCCTTGCAAGTCCAAACCTTGATCTCTGCCCTCTCCGTCCTTGCACTGTGCCCGCGAGTGCCGATCCCCTCACAGCTTGACAGATACAGCGGCGCCACGTTACAGCCGCCATCACGCCACAACTCCGGCGGTTTCGCCGGTGGTGGAAGTGGTTGCGCCACCCTCCTACAACTCCAAAGGGGACACAACTCTGCCTCTTCCAGTTTTGCAATATCCAGCGCACAACCAGGTGGATTCGGTGGTTTCGCCGGCGGACGAATCGACCTCTCCGACATCAAGAGATTCAAGACTAATGTCTTGGCCTCCGGAGAACCTCGCTCTTCCTTCAATATCGTTGGTTCACCCTCTGTTTCCAGATCGAATCTCTGAATTGCCACCGCCGCTACTCGCTCTTCCTCCGCCACCATCTCCGATTCATCCTCTGTTTCAAGATTTAGGTTCTGAATCGACTCCGCCACTGCTGAATTTGTCGCCGTCGCGGTTTCCAAATTCGCTGGCGATACCTCCGCCAACACTCGCTCCTCCTCCGCCGCTTCAGGATTCTCCGGCGACGCCTCTGCTTCAAAGGTTCGTTTTTCCTCTGGTGCTGAATCCACCTTCGATCCTGTCCCTTCTTGTGCGACAAGAATGGTTTTCTGAATAATCTCAGAAAGAGAATGAAATTCACAAAGTTGTACCTCTATCCGGATTTCTTCCTTCAATCCCTTCAAGAAAGTGCCTATCACAAATTCTGGATCAATTTCTCTGAGAGCACCCACGTACCTCTCAAAATCTTTCACATAATCGTCCACCGTATCATCTTGCTTTAGAGAAAGAAGCAACTCAAATGGATTCTGAATCTTTGAGGGCTGAAACCTCCTCACCACTGCAATCTTGAACCCTTCCCATGACGGATTCGGATTACAACGTTTCCACCATTGAAACCAAGTAAGAACTCTTCCTTCTAAAGCCTCCATTGAAGCCTGCAACTTCTCTTCTTCTGAAACTCCTCGCAGCACAACCTCCAAACGCTGTATCCATTCCAGAGCTTCATCTCCACCAAAAATTGGAATTTCCTCTGAAATTCTCAGCTTGCTCTTTGTCTCTTCCATGCGCAGATTTGTGGTTCAGGCACCAAGATCGGTGCTCTGATACCAGTGTTAGAACCAGATGTTTTATTGATGATAAACCCTAATTCCCAAACTGAGAATCAGGGAAGAGTACAAGAGAAAGAGTCCACACTCAATCTCAAGAGAGTCCACACCCTCTTCCTAGGCCCCAAAACCCAAAATGAACTAAAAGATACCCCTAACTCTCTAATGTCTGTTATTTATAGGCTACATGCCTCAATAACATTCTAACTAACTAACTAACTAACCCCTAACCTTGAGTTCCTATCACTAACTATATGGCAGATCTAATTCTGTTAACTGACACAATTATGTCCTATTACAATTAACCCTTGGCTTTCGCCTCCCCCTCCTATGGTAAACTTTAGTTATAGACTTATAGGTATTAGGGAGCTCAACCTATCATAGGAATGGACCTGCAATTAGAAGAGTCTATAAGAGGAGGTGCGGGCATGTTGTTGGGGATCAAAACCCCTGATAGAGACAGCTACCAACCCATGTGGGAGTTTGTTACTGAAAATAACACTTAGCTAATTGTAGGGATTAGGAGTATTAAAAGAGTAGGAACCCAATTGTAAGGGTAGTCAGTTTTGTTCATTGGAAACTACAAGACGGTTGGCTATCTTGTAAACCCAGCATTGCTTGTAATTCTTTCATCCTAATTTCTACGTTCTGGACCACATTGGGACACAGCTCGAATTAAGAACTTATCAATAAGATTCAGCTTTTCTTGGTTTTCTTTGACTAGTTTCTATCACACAATCGCATTATTACCATTCTAGGGCAACATGATTTAAGGGACAGTGGTCAAGAATAACCACCAATTGACCCTCAAAAGCACCATGAAAATATTTTGATGACATTAAAAGAAAGGTTCCAGGAGAAACAAACCTCTGCAGCAGCAAGTGCTTTAGCACGGGCAGCTTCTGCAGCAGCAACAGCAGCCTTTTCTTCTTCAGAAATAACATAGTGGTTATCTTCCTTCTCAGAAACAACTTTGTCTATTGAACCTAGAGACCTGGAAGAACTGACCTCGTGCCTTGAGTCATATGCTGCTGGTTGTTTTGCTTGTTTGCTTTGTAACTTCTTCATGTGTGTGGTGGAAGGTGAATTACTTCCAGCAGACACAGGATTTAGCAAGCTTCCTTTATTCTCAACGATACCCTGATGTGTGCCCATGGGAGGCTTTCCTGAGGCTGAATCTTTTATAGATTTTCTCTTTGATAAATCTACAGTACATGCTTGCCTCGACAACTTTAACCCCCCATTAGAACCTTTTCCCTTGCGGAAAACTTCAAGCCATACATTGACCAACTGGCTTGCTATAGCACGAATGTCACGGCTAGTATGTACACAAACTTTTTCCTTCACGGTTTTCCCCATTCCTACACCAAATAAAAGAAAGCATAACCACAAATACAAGGGAAACTGTGGACAACAAACATATTTCCACACGACTCAATTTGTATATAATCAAGAAGAATATAAATTTTAATATATCTCCCCCTTGATAATTCATAGTTTCATAAGGCCGATAATCATAAGTAAAAACAAACTGGGTTTGACATTAATCTAAAACTACATCCTAAAAAATGGTACTGGGAAAACTATTCTCGTTTCACCCAACAAAGATACCATCCAGTTAACCAATTATTTTTCTTTCAATATTCATAAGATCCAGAAAAAATAAATTATAATAAATTAAACCTCACATAAATTCATGCATAGACTAATGTGAAGTCATATATTGAAAAAATAAGTACCTGATAAGCGAACAGCAACTAGATCCGTTGACACGCGCACAAGAATTCGCAAACAGTGTCTCAAGAGTTGGGTAGCATCCTTCCCCAATGAGTCCTATGTTGAGATATGAACAATGATTAATCTAAAATTTTATAACCATGAGACTAAGATGCTAAGCTTTTTAATAGTAAAGGTAGCATGTAGTATCTATCAAAATCGATAGAAAATGTTTCTGGAAATAACGCATCAAGTGAGATAATCATACCAGTATCCATGAGTTCAGAATGGTTAGCCCCTCTTTACTTCCAGCAAAGGACTTCAAGTTTCCAATAGGAAGACTTAGCAATTGTTTGGCCACATGCAAGCGCCCGGCATTGGTTTTCACATTGAGGAACATTTCCCTTAATAAAGCTTCCCGCGTTAGGATTTGAGCACCATCTAAAGAGTTCTTGTACATTATGTTAGAAAGCTCAACTGCATTAAGTCTCTTTATTATGTCCCTAACTTCATCCCTTTCAGGGTCTAACTGTTCCCGTGCAGCTTCCAGTGCCTCCACCTCGGCAGTAAAATCATTTCCAGTGTTCAATATGTCAATTATGCGAACAGCCTCCCGCAGTCCACTCATCATCGCACCACCAACAGTATCAGGGTGCTCCTTGCAGGTTGCTTCACCAGCAAAAAACAAGCTGTTATCCACTGGCCTTCCTATTATATCATAGTCTTCTCCTGATGCTCCAACAGCAACATAAGAGTAAGCACCAAAGCTATAAGGATCCCTACCCCAATCAGTCACAACATATGCAACAGGATCAGGAACTGAACCCTCCCCAAAAAGTTTACGGAGAACCTTCAATGCATGGTTGACGTGATCAGAAGAGCTTAAACTATGACTATCTCTGGCTGCCTTACCAACCACTAATGCTATAAGGACAGGAGCCCCAGCAGTTTTCCTGACATTCCAGAACATAAAACAGTGACCTCTTCTGCTTCTCTCCTCAGCTGTTGCTCCAAAGTAGTCTACAGCATCATCCCAAAACACAGTAGGAAATTCCAAAACCACTTTATTGAGAACTCCAAAACCAAGACGCTGAATAGAAGAACATTTCCACGGTGGTAAAGGGGGGGAGAATTGTATAGTTTCAGCCTTCATACAACCAAGTGGAACAGTAATGAGGACAGCATCTCCAAAAAATTCATTGCCATTTGATGTAGAAACTTTCACTTTATTATTATGGCCAGGTTCCTTGATACCATATGACACATTAGTTACAACATGGTTCAAGTGAATAGCAAGCCCTTCTCCTAGAGACTCAACTACAGTACTGTAACCTCCTTTAATCATACAATGAGCTCCCCCAAATCCTCCATACACATCATCTTGATTCCAGTAGGGAAGAGAAACTTCCTCAAGCAAAGCAGCACAACCATACTCTAAATGAGCATAGTGCCAATCCATAACCCTCCTCTCCTGAGGACTCAAAATCTCCTCATCGAATTTTTGTTCCATGGCATCCTTCTTTTTGGAATCAAATGGACTATCTGCTGAAACATTTTGTTTAGTTTCTTCACTACTTTCAGAGTGTCCTGTACGGCGAATCTTAAGGACATATTCTAAACCATCTTCAAGAGACATTCTCATTGCTTGCTCACCTTTCTGAGCTACAACAAGTACCATGTCATCAAGAAGACTATTGTATTCAGCTTCCAATGCTTCATCCATATCTGCGGGAACTTTTTGTCCTGTCACTATGTCATGAAGAGGGCAGTCACTGTTTAATACTGTCAACTCAAGGCCCAGCTGAGCACAAACCAATGAGGAAGGATCTGGTCTTCTCTCAGTGGCCACATCAGCCTCAACACCAGTGATAATGCTAGCACCAAGATCCACAGGGACAGAAAGAGATGAGCGATCGGTAAATACACGACCCCCTATCCTATTCCTAGCCTCAAGTACAGTTACAGGAAATCCCTGACGTTGTAAGTGGCGAGCAGCAGTTAGCCCAGCTGGGCCAGCTCCAATCACAATCACTCTCTTTCTAACATCTATTTCAGACTGCAGACGATCACCTATCTGATCACCTAAGTAAGATTTAACACAGGTAGATTCATTGCTTTGCTCTGTAGCCGCAAGAGAAGCCAATCTGCAATCAGGAAACTTGGATGGAGAAACAGAACTGTTAATATTGACATGTACAGTTCCACTAACTCCGTCTGGAATCCCAACATTTTCTTGGTAATCAATTTTTTTTCTTTCATCATGGTGCGTCACATTTGATAAATCCATCATTGCTTCACAAACATGCTTTGTGCCTTCTGTCGCTTCAATTGTCAGGTCTTCATAAGCCTTTGTAAGACCATCATTAATCTCCACAATAGTCTCTGACATTTTAGTTTGACCAACAATAAAGGAAACTCCATCTTCCGAGTCAGCCAATGAAGCTGTGGAACTTTCTTCAAAACCTTTTTCTTTTAGAAGTTTATACCTTGCACTATTTCCAACGTTCTCCTTATGAGAGGCAATTCCAACATTTATATAACCCTGCCAAAGTAATCGTATCATTTCTACATGCATGTCTATATACATTCCTGTAGTAAAAAAATCAAATAAAATAAATTTAATGGCTGAACAACATGATGAATACACTTACATATTGATCGAGAAAGGCATAGACCTCTCTAATAAGAGAAGATCGAGGACTTTCATCCTCAGAACGAATATCACAAACTCCACAGTCAGCAAGAGGCAAAATACGCGTGACATCTCTGCTCCATAGACTTAAGATCTGATTCCTGTGAAGCGTTGAATTTAATGAGGTAGAACTTATTAAAACAGTCTTCCAAGATTGTAAGGTTTAACTAAGTTATCGGGTTTAGGCCAAAGTCTGTTTTGAAAGAAACAGAAGCCTGATATTCGGCATATCCCAGTTTAAGAAATAAGTACTGCAGCATCTAAGAAGCTGCTGCAGTATGCTCATTGAAGTTTTTGAGACTGTTCTATAGATTTTTAACGAGAACAGGAAGCATAAAAACAGTTAAAAACAAAATCCCAGAAGCAAAAGAATAGATAGCAGCTGATAAAGCAAAAATAGAGTGATGATGATAGTATGAGACAGTATAACAAGTAATGTTACTATAACTTCTGAATAAAAAAATACAGTACTTAAGGAAAGCAGCTTATGCATCACAGTACCTGCAATCCAAATATTCCTTGAGACCACCTTTGCGTTTCAAGATCTCCTTAAATTTTATTTTCTCAATTGGACTGATTGCACGGGCTTTCAATCCAGCAGATACTGCTACTGCTGCAACATTTTCAGAGTCTTCAACAGCATTCAAAGAGGAATTATGCTTCAATCTAGTTCTAAGAGTGTGTTCACCATCGCCAACAACTTGGCTTTCATTTTGAGCTCTATCATTCATTAGAATCTCCCAATCAGCATCCCCCTCATAAGTCATGTCTTCATGCTTACGAACTTTGGCCTTTCTCATCACACGAGGAATGCCTGATGTCTTACCATCATCATCAGCGAAATCAGACACAGGGGCGTGAAATTCTGCAGTTTTTCCATTTTCATCTGGGATTGAAGATTGAATCGAGGATCCATCAGATTGAATTGGATCTAAGACTGAGCTGCATTTTGGAATTGAAGCGGTAGAGTATTTTGGAATATTGCACGTTACTAAAGGTTCCTCTGGGTTATTTGACTGGACAGCCATTTCAGATTCATTGGCTTCATTAGGCACCACTGAAGATAGATTACGACTGGCAGTTGCTTCATGTTTTTGCAATTCAGCATTTGCATCCAAACTACTAGGTACAAACTCAGTTTCCGGTTTTTCAGTTGCTTCAATCAAGGGCTCATTGTGACGAGTTACGAAATCTTCTTTCACGGTAGAAGTACAAACAGCACCACATTCTGAAGCACCATTATACACTTCTGCTATTTCATCAGTCAACCTATTCTCAAGCTCTCCAGCCTCAGTAAATCCACATGCCCCTTCCGCCACTTTAGATGGAGATGCAGTACCAATTACTTCAAGATCCTCTACCACAGCAGAACAATGATTCAAACCATCATTACAAACTCTTTCTTGCAATGCAGCCTTTTGGTCAGAAGCGCAACAAATATCTTCAACTTGTATACCAGACACTTGTTGCCTATCTCCATCACAGACATTGATAGACTGAGAGTGATCAACTAATGGTACATCTGGAATGTCTGAATTGCATGTTCTCTGGGCAGATTCCTCTTGAAAACAGTCATCAACACCCTTTTGATCATCCACCGCAGGTACTGAAGAAAACGGAGCAGACTTCACATTCCTCTTACCTAATTTCAAGGCAGAAGAAGATCTAGATCTACTTTCAACCACAGAATCCACAGTTTCTGTAAAACCTTCCGAGCACGTGCTCAACCCACTATCCACATTCTGAACCCCTCTTTTCTGCTTTGTAGAACCTGACGAAACACGGGTTTTCCTAATCGAATTAGATTGTCCCGCCTTATGGAAAATCTCAGACAAGGAACCTTCCTTATCCTGATCAGAAGAATGCTGCAGCTGCTTGCCATCCCTGGATCCCCCAGAAACCAAACCCTCATCATCATGACCCTCGCGAGAAACATTCAAAGCAGATGCGGGTGCGGGTGTGGGTGTGGGTTCAGATCCCTGATCTCTCTTAGGACCCTTCAACCTCTTCCTGAAACTAGCCAAGGTATCATCCATACACCCTAAATCTTCACCTTCCTTAACAGAATCAGCACCTCCACATGCCAAACTAACCTTCTTCCTGGACCTCTTGAGCTTGAACAAGGACCCAATCGGCTCATCGTCATCGGAATCAAAACCAATTTCAAGAGGCTTGGATCTCTTCTTCTTGGTCCCAGACCTAATCTCTTCCCCCTCCATTTTGGCAGCCCTAACAGAATTTAGGGAAATTGAAACGGTTCCTTTATGCCCTCGATTCGTTCTTCCACTTCCCCATCATCTCAATTCTCAATCCTAATTGAAGAAGAACAATGAGTAGTGTTGAATTACAGAGAGTGAGGAACACAAAGTTGAAGGTGAAATCGAAAAACCTACACACTCTTGCAAGGAACAAAGATACATACATACATGTATATAGATTATAGAGAGAGAAAGAAGAGAGAGAAAGGTACCTGTGTTGTGTTTGAGAGAGAAGAAGAGCGCACGGTAGCGAGTAACGGCTTCTCACGGCAAGGTTAACGTTCTCTCTATATCCCCTGAAGCGTGACGACCAGTGAGTAGAGCCAGGAGGGAGAATAATAGTAAAAAATATATGAGGAATTATATATTTAATATTTTTTCTAGATATAATTTTTTTTTACATGAGAAACATTTAAGGATTGATCCCTGGATTTTCCAAGAGGTAATTTAATTATATATAGAACATGTACATTTTCATTTAAGTCTTTTTCTTTTCTCTTCACTCTCGCTCTTCTAAGCATTGATGTTGTGATGATTTTAGTTCTGTCTTGCTTCTCTTCATCTTCACTTCGGCTCCTTCAGTTAAGGTCTTTTAAATGTGAGACATGCATAAACAGAGCCTCTGCTTCAGAGAGCTGATTCCTATTGCTACATGTCTCATGTGTCGATGAACTATTCCAGCGTATGAAAACTCATGTAGGTGATACACTATGTGATCAATTGGGTGTACTACCCCTCAATTTGTACATTCTATTTCTTCCGCTTCTTTTCTTCTTCTTTACATCACTTTGTATTTGACTTTGCATCTCATTTTCTATTTTTCTGTCACATTTTCTCTTTTCTTTTATTCTATTGCTAAACTTTCTTCATCTTTATCTCACTTTCTTTCTTTCACTCTCACAATCTCATTGTCTCAAATCGTCAATCTATCTTCGATAATCACTCTACTTCCATCATCTAAGTTCTCTTTATTTGTATCTTGTCATTTATACTTAATTTTGTGAATATGATTGTTACAAAGAGAGAGGCTGACTGAGAGAAGATTGCAATACATGAAGATTAGAAGATAGTCGTTCTGACCACAAGTATTATGATAACATATATTCTTATTTGTTTCAGATGAATGAAGACTTTAGTAGTGCAGGGAAATGCTTTAAGCATGTCTTCATCGTCCATGATAATTGTAAGATGTGTTTTGTTGCTCATTTTCAGCTGATCATGTTCAGGCTTGTTTTGACTTTAGAGAGCTTCTTAACCGTTGAAGCTAGGTGTCAGATAAGATATTCCTTCTTTTGACATATAGACACACTCCACAGCTTTTTGATGACGTGACAGTTTGATACTTTGATTATGAACATTGTACTCTTGTCAGACTCACAAAGTCACGTGTGACTCCAAGTATAGTTTTTTGCTTCAGTTGCTTTATTGGAAAATTTGTGAAGAAGATCCTCTCCTTGATCTTGGCTAGGTTTTGATGAAGACAACAATACCAATAAAGAAGAAAAATGTTGAAGACCGTGAAAATTGGAAATCACAAGGAATGAAGTTTTTATAGATAAGGTATTTTCCTTCAATAGTTAATGCTTGAGTTTAATATCACTCAAGACTCATTAAAAATTAAATAATTAAGGGTTAAGTGTTTTTCAAATTAAAAGTGTTTTAAAATAAAGTTACAAGATTTTATTTAGGGGAAATAAAAATCAGGGTATATTCATAAAATTAAGTTCACTAAATGTATACCGGCTATCATGCTTCAGATTGGATTAAATTAGTAACTTTTAAACTACACAAGCCTTTATATTGGTTTTAAACCAAGACTTCATACATTTATTTAATTTTTAGAACGAGTTTTAATTAGAGTTTAATTTATATGCATTGCTGGTGTAAAATTTTTTGACAGTGTCAATCAATCAGATTTCAAGGATGTGAGAAAATATGTTTTTTTAAACTGTTTCAATTAGGCTTCAAAGCTATGAAACACAGATTCTGACACAGACACCGAACACGACACGACACCGGTACCGTGACACGGCTAAAATTTAAAAAGTAAGACACATGGACACAATATATATATGAGATGTATCTTATGAGAAAGGTAATCTTATGTGAGAAAATGAGAATAAATCACGATTGTTAAATCTAACCATCAAGGGTTAAGATTAAAAGAATCCCTTGGTATCTATCTATCTATCTATCTATCTATCTATCTATCTATCTATCTATCTATCTATCTATCTATAAACTCTATAAAGGAAGAGTTTTAGCAGCCTTAGGGGTAAATCTGTCAATCAACAAATAAATTTAAAGGCAATGAAGCTTGACCATGGATATTTTGGTAAAAGTCCCTTTTATTTCACTTAGATTGAATCTCAGCCATTGATTCACATTAAGTTATTATTTACGGATCAAATCTTGGCCATCCAAATCCTCCAGCAATCTCCTTCTTTAAAAAGAATCATTGACTCTCTAAAATCCCTAACCGTGCGTTTCTATTTTGGAGCCGCTTCGTCTCTAGCGTTTATTCTTCCTTGCTGTTACTCTCAAAGTCTCTAAAATAAAGTTCTCGCTGAATCACGCTTCAGCCCGCTTCAGCCCTTCCCCATGTTCGTCGAGCTTGCTCTTGCTGCCAACGGAGAAGCAGTGAACAACGACGGCTTGAAGGAGAAACCCAATCGACCACATTCATAACAGATCGCGAGTTGGATTCTCCTTTTTCATCTGTTTTCATTCTTCTAGGGCTTTTAATCGCGTGCACGGCTTAACATTATTTTCTTCTTGGCAGAATTGCGGTTTCACCTCAGATTCTTTGTTTTTTTTTTCTCTGTTCTGAATCTGTCACCTTCCCCTCTAGACTATGAAAATATGTTCGACCCAGTTTAATTTGAACGAAAGGGGGTTCAGATTGATTTTAATCATGTTAGGTTTTGCAGGTTTGGAATTTTTAATTTCTGTCATGGGGAAGAGTTTTTTGAAGAATTTGGGTGATGAGAAGCCTGCAACCGAGGAAAAAGAGGCAGCATATGGAAACAAGGAAAGCCCTGTTAATGAAAGTGAAGAAAAGGAGCCTGAGGACAAGGTTAATAATCTTAAAGATTTCTCCATTGATCTTGATTTTGCTTCTTTTGAATTTTATGCCTTTCATTATCTAGAGACTAACAGGAGAGTTGTGTCTTTTGATTGAATGATAAATCATTCAAGTTCAGTTTGGGTCATAAGTTCATCTTATGAATTGCATGGGATTCTTTACGAGAAAGAAACTCTTGCTCAGCATTGTTTTCTTGATTATGAAATGATGTTTTCATTCAGTGTTGGTTTACCTTTTGAAAGTGTTAGAGACTTGATCTGCATGTATTATTTTTTGCTCATATAGTTTCTGAATTAAGTGTTACATGTTGAATTTATATTCTATTGGCTTTTGTTTGTCCTTCTCTAAATGCAATCTAAACTGTGATAGGAGATGACACTGGAAGAATATGAGAAGGTGCTGGAAGAGAAAAGAAAAGTCCTGCAAGCACTCAAGACTGAAGTGAGAAAGGTGGATGCAAAGGAGTTTGAATCCATGCAGCCACTTTCCCACAAGAAAGACAATGATGAGATCTTTGCTAAATTGGTAAGAATTTTCTCCCTTTCACCATTCTAACTTTTAGTTTATATTATATTAGTGAACTGATGCCTATAAATATGTCTTTACACCTTTAATTTCTGTCCAGGGATCTGACAAGGATAAGCGCAGAGATGCTATTGAGAAGGAGAAATCAAAGAAGGTAGGATTTTTTAGGCTTTGGTTCATAATTGGTTATTATATTAAGCTTCATGACGAGCCAGTCTCCTTGATTATGGCGATTACCTACCTTCAATAATTGTGTTTTGAAAGCTTATGAGTTGATTATAGTCTAACTTTTGATAACCTGTTGAACAACAATTGATTTAATTGAAAACACCAATTTTGGGTTTTAAAATCTTTTAGTATGTTGTAGATGTCATAATTATTGATATTATGGGTTAAAATGAAGTGATAATTTTTTTGACCAAGTTGTTAAAAGAGACATTAAAATGAAGGTAAGCAACACAACAATGAAAATGACTCCCTTGCCAAGAATTGCGACAGGATCAATGAGCAAGTTGATTCTCCACCTCTGGTGGCTTCTCTGTCTTCGATACCAGCATGGATTCAGGGTGAAGAGGAGCACATCGGTGTATCCAGCAAGTCGTCCTTTTCCTCCTCTGATTCTCACCATCGATGGAAACGTATGAGATCCAAACTTCACTTCTCCATTTTCTCCCATTAACAACCACTTCTTGAAATCACCATTTGATTCCCCTTTTTTTTCTTAATTACAATTTTCCTGTTTTGGGTATTTCAGGATTTTGGGTATTTCATCTGTCATCTAAAAGCAATGAGGGCGAGTGAAGCAGCAAGCACCATTGAATGCCGAGTGGTGAACCCTTTGAATGAGTGTCACGGTTTTGATGCTGCTCCTTTTTCCATGTTCCGCGTTCCTAACCTCGATTATGTGGTGCTTTTTTGGTGTTCAACACCGCAGCACATTGATTATGGTGGTGAATCACCCCCCATGAGGTCAATGTTAGTAGGTTTTGGTTGCTCAAAAGTTCCTTCTTAATGATAGTGTTTTTTTCTCTGCAATTTTAGGGTGAGTCTAATTCTTCCACTACATTTTGTTCAACATTTTTTCTCCTTTCGTTTCATTTTGTATTATGCATTGAGTGAAATTATGTTATTATTGATGAAGGTTTGATCTCTCAAGTTCTGAAATTATGTTTTGCTACTGATGTTGTGGGTCTCTCTTGAGGTCCTATTTTCATGTGAGTATGTCTTCCATTGTTTGTTTTATGCCAAAATAATTTACTAAACATATGACTTTGCCTATTGTAGCAGATAATGTTTGCCTGAATATATCACGCCATGGTTCAGCAAAATTTTATTTTATATATTCAATCTCCAATACTCAGGACTAGGCTCCTCCACCTTCCTCCTTGCTTGCAAAATCTGGCGGTGCCAAGAAGAAGGTTTGCGTTTCTCTCTTTTTTTTGGTTTCGTTTCTTTTTCTCCCCTTAATGTAATATCTCTTGATGGGAGTAATCGGTTGGATTTTTTTTATTATCCATGATGGGTGTCAGAGCTCACATAAAAAATTTGATACCAATCATTTTCTACAAAGAATAAATTTTTGTTATGATTTATGCAATATGAAAGATGGGGTGTGTGGTATAAAGGTCATATATTTGTGCTAACCATAGGTGGAGCAAGGGATCGAAAAAGGATCAAGCCAGCTATGACAAGCTTTTCACTGAAGCACCCAAATACAAACTCCTCACTCCTTCCATTCTCTCTGAAGTCTGATTGTTTAAGGATGTCTCTTTTTCTCCCTGTCTTTTAGTTAGTTCTGATATATATTATTCATGTTGATGAGGAATCATGTGTTGGTGTTGTTTTGGTGCATGTTCTGTGTTATGGTCACATTTGATCTCATTTCGTACTTGACGCTGAGACAGGTGGAGTTGTCGGAGTAAGACCAAACAATGGTGGATGAATGTTTAATGGCAAGATTTCGCTTGACAAAAAGGTTTGCTTTCTGTTTCTTTGATTTACATCTTTGTGCCTTTAGGTAATGCCATCTGCTTCTATATTTATTTTTCTATTATCTCATTAAAAAAACCTATTTTTCCTTACTATTGTTTTATACATGTTCCGCTCCTCTGCTGCGTGTAATGAACACAAGTGGAGATGATCAGGAAGTGGGGGTCCTGGAGTTTATCAGGTAAACTTCTTTATTAACTACTTTATCCATCTCTTATGGTCAAGAATCTTGGTCCACTGATTGCGCTCCAAAAACATGCTTTTCTGACACTTTTGTGAGGAGGCTGGGTTTGTGGATGTTGCCCATGTTCCTAAGCTTTCAATGCTGGAAATATTTCATGGACTGCAGGTACATCCAACTTCACAAAGCTGTAAAGTGTACCAAGATATAGAAAAACTATAAATTGTATCAAGTTTTCATGTTTTCTCAACTTTCTTTCTTTTGTGGGCTTAGGATTTCCAACCACTAAAGCTATCAGTTGTAATCAGGTTGATTATATATTTAGCAGAATTATCATGGTAGCACATGTATGTAATATTTAGCAGTTTCATCACGATTTTTTTCCTTATATATAAAATTCATTTTTTCGTTTTATCCTTAAAATATATTTTAATAAATATAATAAAAACAACACATATTTTAAAAAATTTACGCGATAAATTAAAATAAAAATCCTCCGTGTATCGCACGGGTCAAAGCATGTATGTCTTATGTTGTCTTCACACTTTAGACTATATTTTA
This sequence comes from Lotus japonicus, assembly GCF_012489685.1. Lineage (NCBI taxonomy): Eukaryota > Viridiplantae > Streptophyta > Magnoliopsida > Fabales > Fabaceae > Lotus > Lotus japonicus. Next base: position 1,997,899 of record NC_080045.1, on the reverse strand, counting down.
TGTGATCTTGCTAAGAGTTTTAGTTTTGTAGCATGTTGTGTCATCAGTTTATTTTTAATGAAGATAGGTTACTACTGCTTTATGTCCGGGTCCTTGGTTAAAAGAAGTGGCCAAAATTGTCATTTGGTCCAACTGCAATCAAAGCACTATTTAGAAGCACAAAATCATGGTTATTATAACAATCTTAGCCCTCTTAACTCAATCTTTGTTTTCGGTCTTTTGTTCATGTAAAAGTTAAATCTTATATTGAAAATTCTATTAAAGAGGAAAATTAAATACATGCTAATCCAATTAATGTGAGAATTTGAAAAATTGGTATTATGGTAAAAAAAATAGTAAATTTTAAACATATATCTCCCTTTTGATAAAGAGTAAATTCATCGAAACAATATCACATGCTCATTCATGGCCATAATGCCAATTTAAGAAATTATCTTCCTTTTACTTCAAAAAAAAAGAAAGAAATTATCTTCCTTAATTAATGGAAAAAACCCTTTGCACTATAACTATTTCTATTCCATGTGGTTAATTTCTGTGCATGAAAAAAATTAGTGGTTAATATCAGTTAGGAACTTCATAGAAAATGATTTTTTTTTTAAACATCCAATGAACATAGTTTTAACATAAATTTGATATCAATGCAAAATAATTTTTAATTTTGGTTTTATTATTTAAAAACCACACAACACGTTCATGCTCATAATGACGATACAAAAAAATATCTTTCTTAACAATAAATTAAAGGAAAAAAATCTTTGCACTACAATTATTTTAGTTACATGTGAGATATGTGTTTATTGAAAATTTTAGTGGTAAATATGTAATTAATATCAGTTAGGAATTCCAAAAGACATGATTAATTAGTTAGAATTTATAAAATATATTAATCCTAAAAAATGAAAGTTTATTGTTTTAAAATTAAATTTATATTGTTGAATTCCGAATTAAAAAAAGGTGTAGTATTTCTAAATGTTAAAATAAAAAGCATAAAGCGAAAAATGAAAAATAAAAAATAAAAAGGAATTACGAAGGCAAGGTTCTTTAAGTAATTGGTCTTTATGGTTATTTTTTAGTTTTGTCCATTTTTAAGTTTATATAATTTCAAATAAAAAGGAATGTTTTTTTTGAATTCAAGAATAAAAAGGAAAGTTAAATACACTTTAATGTGAGAATTTGAAAGATTGATATTATGGTATAAAGAAATCTTTCGCAGTGTCGAATACGATTTTTTACAGGAAATGTGCAACGATACACTTTCAATTTTATTCACAATGTAATTATTCCAATTGAAAAAAAAAACATTCCATGGCTATTTTTAGCACATGACTTTAACTCCATGGAATAGATTATTTAATAGATATCGAAAAAACTATCAATCGAGCATTTAAAAAAATAAGTACAAAAAAGAAAAATAAAATAGCTACTCAAAAAAACAAGGCTTAATTGCACTTTTGGTCTCTCAACTATTGCCTTCCTGCGAAAATCGTCCCCAAACTTCAAAATTAGCAAAAAATGTCCTCCAACTATACATGTTGTTGCACTTTTGGTCTGCCGTTTGCCTTCCATGAGAAAACTAACGTGATAAACTGATGCGGCTCCCTCACGCGTGTCTCACGTGACTTTCTTCATAGCGCTTGATGACTGGACAAGTCACATGCTTCTCATGTGACTATTTTAAGGGTTCCATGGTGAAGAAGACGATGGAGGAGGGAGATGACCGTTGGAGCAAAAACATACAAATTTATGATTTTATATATCCAAAATAGATTTAGTTCTTTTAATCCCTAAAATATCTTTTAAAAGAACTCATAGACTTAAAAGAAATACACACAAAAAACAAAATGAATATCCCCGCCGTGCAAGCACGGGTAACAAAACAATTTTTTTCCTCTATAAGAAACTAAATTAAATAGTGCAACATTAAAGACAAAACCTAAGAATACATAAAATGGTTGTGCTTCTACAAAATAAAAACAAACAAATTCTCGACCGAAAAAATTTATAAATTTGTGTTTTCTTATATTCAAAATTATTTGTCCTTTTAATTCGTAAACTATTTTTTATTGTCTCCGAATGTTAGCTCAAGTGGTAAGAGTTAGATGACATAAGAGTTGGGGAAATGAAGGGTGAAGGATCTAGCGTTCGAACCCCGAGGATTGACTAATTTACTAACATTTTTGACAACTAACATTTTCCTATCAATTCTTTTTAATAAACATAACACAAATTTAAATTTTTTTGTACAATAAACAAAAATTAAAATCCCCCGTGCATCACACGTGTAAAAGTACTAGTTTTTTTTAAAGCCCATGTCATAAAGCTTAGGAAATTGCTTTGATGTTTTCTTTGTAAAATGCTAATTGTTAACAAAAAGAGCTAATCTATCTATTGATTTTCACTCCTTTATTGATCATCATCATTGACAATGCCTTTAACTCTGATTCTTCAAGTGATAAATTGACAATTTTTTTAATGCTTCACCCTTAAAAATTATATGTTAGATCTTATTATTTTAATAAAATAAGTTTATTTTTAAAATAACTATTCCACACGTGTATAACAATAAAGGAACATTAACAAGAGTGTAATATCTATTTTTTTCAAGTTAATATAATAAATAGTAGTATTCATTCATAATTTGATAAATTTATATTAACAAATTGTATAATTGCTATTTCATGTATCGCATTAGTATAATTCTGATTTTACACTATTAATGACTTTAGATAAAATAAATTGTTAATTAATCCATTAAATTAAATAAATTCAAGACCTTGAAGTTAGTTTATAATGAAATGGTTATTATTTTCGTATATGTTAAATTGTATACATATCGTTAATCTTGATGTATCTCAATGACATAAAAAATATTTAAATTGATGTATATTTTTTTAGATATTATGATGTGATAGCAAATTTTTATCAAACGGTGGACTATAAGATCCAATTATCCGATAACAAGTTATTGAAGAGTGTAACATATTACTAGTGTAAGATGTAGATGTAAGCTGATCTCATGTGTGTGTGAATAAGATACATCAAAGTTAAATAGATACATTTAATTCCAACAAGATAGGTTTAGATATCCACCAAATTCAAAATGTATCAGTGCCAAGTGAGATTATTGAGAATCAGAATAATGTACTATAATTCTCGGCTTAGAAATGACGAGTACAAAGAGAAAAGAGAAGGAAAACACATTTATAACAAGCCATAAACATTTATTAATTATTTGTAAACACACAAGAAATAATTAAGTATTCAATTGTGTGTTTAGAATGACCAATACAAGGAGCTAAAAAAACACATATAGAAAAACTCGTAACAACATCAATGCCTTATTTCATTATGATACGATCGAGGAAATATTCATTGCTTGTAGTATAGGAGCGAGACTATGCTCATAACCTGCCTGGGTCGGATGGGCAGAATCCCAAAAAAAGTGGTTAGTAGGATCTTGGCAAGAGCCACTAATGAGATTGCATAGCCCTCCAGAAAAAATTGACCCACAACACCCGGTTGCCACGTTTACAAACCCTGAAAATTATCATAAAAATAAAATTTTAGTCAGTAATTTAATTTCTTAGTTAATTTTCAATTAGTCAGCTCGATCGAGCGCTAATATTTTAAAAAGTACCATAGCACTGAAAATGAAAATTACCTGCACTAGAAGGATTTTGTATAAGATTAAGCATAGGATTATAGACATCAATGAACCTAATGTCGAAATCAGGATGCTTAGTTTTCAAAGAAGAAACCTCTGCTTCTAACTTGGTATTGAATGTTTGTGCTTGATCATTGAGATACTGTTGACAAAACAATATACCCGCTAGAGCTCTAGGTCCGGGCAAGCATCCCAACGGCAATGTGCTTAGAACCCACACATGTCGTGCTCCGTGACTGTATAGATCCTGATCAAGTTGTGATTAACAATTAACATCAATTATCAAATTAAGGATAATTAAATTGGAATGTATAATTTCATTAATTCAATGACACCACTACTGACTAACATCGAGGAAATTTGAAGCCCATCCAACTATCATATCGGCATAGATAGGGAATAATATTAAGCTCCTTGCTATGTTCAAAGTGTGGGTAAGGGCAATGTCATTGTTCCCTGATGAAAACAAATACAAGCCATTGGATACGATGGAAGCTGCTTTTTGTTGTCCAACCGCGGCATTCAGACTTTGTATGTACTCTTCAAAATTTTTCATTTGCGCCGATAACGTTAAAACAAACTGATAAACACAACAAACAAATGTGAGATGATGTAGCAAAGAGGGACCCAAAAAGAATAAGTAAGGAGCCACAAATTTAACACCTTAATTAAAAATAACAGTAACTAATTGAATTAGATAATATAAATTTTTAGGGAGAATATAACAGTTGAATGTCATTCTATTAAAAAAAAAATGAACTGCTACGTATTTACCTGCATTTGAGCTGTAAGATCATCATTCCCTGAGCCACCTGAAGCAAAGCTTACACCAGTGCTAAGTTCATCAACCCCTAAATCGCCAGATAAATATGCTGGCACCAATTGTTTGATTCCTAGATGTGACGCTGCATAGAATATACACATATTCAAATTAATAACAATCGCAATAGATAGTTATTTGTTTTTGGCATCATGAACAAAAGGAGAATAAGTCGAGTGAAAACGAAAAAAAATATCAAAAATTGCATATACAATTGAATGTGTATATAGATACCTATAATATCTGTGGGAATTTTCCCATTGCAGAATCTTCCTGTAGGTTCTTGATTTGGCAGGTCTCTTCCATAGGGAGCATAATTGCACTTAACAAGTGAAAAAAGGTGGTTGTTATTTCCTGTATCAAGAATTGAGTCTCCAAATGCAAACAATGCCGGATATGTTGCATCAGCAGTTGCTACATCAAGAACTCTATTAGCAAAACAAACCAAAACAATAGTCACTAACATTCTCTTCAGTGGATTCATTTCTACTTCGGTGCTGATTTTCTTGCAAGGTAGTTGAAATATTTATAGGCAATAGTTTTTTTCCCATGCAATTGTTTAAGTCAACTAATTAAAAAAAAGATATTAGGAAATACACGATAGAGAATTGGCTAGAGATAATTCATTTGATTTTGTTTGACTCAAATCCTCAGGAGCAGTTACACCATATCAGACAAATATAGACAACTAAATATATTTTTTAAGTAGCTATTCACTTTTTAGTTAAAATAATATGAATCATTTAAAATCAAGATTCTGTAAAAAAGGCTTACGAGAATTGGCAGGAGAGTGTCCATTTTTTTCAACTCACTATTATTAAGCTTTAAATTGTCTTACCAATTTAATATTGGGTCCCAAATATTTGGATTTTATTTCCGGACTTGCTGAATTGCATCTCGTTGCCAATACGAATCCACCTCCCGTGTACCCATCACTAACTCCACAATGTTAGCACAATCAGAGAAACATAACACTTTCCGGAATCCTAAATCCCACACATGACAGAAGCTTGCGCACAGAGCTTGTATTTCTCTTGTAAACGTGTCTCCACCACAGCCCCAGGATGCCGCAAAACCCGTGATCCACCTCCCATCCTTGTCGCGTAGCACTCCCCCTCTGCCAATGACGTTTAGGGCTGGAATCATACTACCATATGTACATAACTCAACCGTTCCCTCCTCCCTCACTTCATGCTCTTGTGTCGTGGCCTTCTTCACATAGTTCATCCTTCCCCATCTAAGAAACTCTGTAACAACAATTTGAATATTCCTCAACACCACCTCAAACGGCCATGGGTGCGGCTCAAATGCCACATTATTTCGCCAAACCCACAGGTTCCACATGATAGCGCAAGAGAGGGAATAATCTTCATGCTGTAAGTGCGCTACAAGCCACTCGCGAAAGCTCAGCGTGCTTGGAATCCTTGGCAACAAAGCTCGAAAATAGCCCCAAACTTGCACTGCATTAGCACAGTGCCTCAATATGTGCTCCGCGTCCTCAACCTGGGTTCCACATCTAGTGCACGACGCCGACGTCGCGAGATGACAGTGGTGTCGCCGCTGGTTGGTGGAAAGAGCCTCCCTGGCGGCCAACCAAAGGAAGAAGCAGACCTTCTCCAGAGCTTTACACTTCCAGATTAGATTATACTCAGTCAGTAAGTTGTACGCTGAAGACGTCGAATAGCACCCATCATTCTCACCCTTCCACAATATCTGGTATGGGCCTCTAGTTGAAGCGGAAATGCCACCATACCAATCTCCGTCTTGATTTCATCAGCTAGTTGCGTGTAGAGACTATCAAAGCACCACTGACCACCTCGCCGCAAATTGAGATATGTACGAATGGAACCCATGTCGCTAGATGCCCGTCCCCAGCCAATTACTATATGTCGCAACCAGGATTGCGACGAGACGACGCTAAAATATTTAGAAAATCAGAAGAGTCGCCACCAATGTTTTTAAAGTGGGAAAACATTAGAAAACTCATAAACTTATGATCTTCGCAATCAGAGTTGGATCCGGGAGTCAATTACGCGTAGGGAAGGTACTAGCACCCTACGACGTCTGTTTATAAACAATTACCTCTAATTAATTGTGTAAACTTTATTAGCTTTTAAATATTTATTTCACCCTAAGAGGATTATGTATATTTATTATGAAATTTAATTAAGAAAATAAAATGAGTTATTTACAAATTTGGCCTGACAAGCCTTTGATGCTTGCACCTACGTATCCCCCCTTGTGCAATGGGGTCTTCAAGGCCATGTAGTTCTTAAGGTTTAAATAGATTTTTAATTTGGGGTGCCTGACGGGAATCGTCTCCCGGCCTACGTATTCTCTTTAGAGAGACATCAAGGCAACGTAGTTCTGAGGGAAAGCTTGAAAAAGCTTGATTTGAAAGGATGTGAGAAAGCTTGAAGAAGCTTGACAACGAAAGGCTTGAAGAAGCCTGAGCTTGACCATGAATGCTTGAAGAAGCTTGATTATGGAAGGACTAGAGAAAGCTTGAAGAAGCTTGATTACAAAAGGCTTGAAGAAGCCTGAACTTGATTTTGAGAGGCTTAAAGAAGGTGGGGGATTTGATCTTGAGAAGCTTGAAGAAGCCGGTGTGAATTTTCTTTAAACAAAGTGTATTTTTAGATTTTAATGATAATGATAAAGGGAATACCTTAATATTTTATTGGGTTTCACTTTATTATGAATTTGTGTATTTTATAAATTTCGGGGATTCTTACTATTTTGTTCTTTTGGGTAACTAACCAATACAATATTTGACCAAGTTACCATTTATATTGCTTCAATTAAATAACTAATTAATTGCATGATTTGAGAAGATTGAATAGAAAAAAAAAAAAAAAAACCTAGTCTAAATGGAAGAGGGCAGCCTCGCTGCACATCTTCATTTTTAATTAATTATTATTTTATTATTCCTTTAATTATATATAATCTTAATTAATTGATAAAATAAAATTAAAATAAAATTAGAAAACCAGGCCTAAAGAGAAAACAACAATGTTGCATCAGTGAGGAACAAGGAAAAGGAGAAAAAGAATAGAGAGGGGTCGGGGAAGGAAGAGACGAGCACTAGCGGCGCCGTTCGCGACGGCGGACGGGTGCACTGCAGAGGACCCTAAACCAGCGGTGGTGGTAGTGCCATCTTAGAGCATCTTCAATGGTAGGAACTTATTTTGGGACTTAACTCACTTTTTGTTGGCCCAGATTACCATATAGGATTTAAGACACTCATAAGGTCTCAATGCATATTTCACTCTAGTGGTTGAAATCTTATTTTACTTTTGACTGAACCTACGGTACCCAATATATTTATATTATTTATTTTCTTCTCTATTTTTCACTTTGGTTATCGTATTGAAGGAGAGAAAAAAAATATTATTTTATTTAAGATCCCAGATTTGAGAGTACCGGATCTTAGCTTTTGCTAAGATCTCTTGCCATGTAGGACAACTCCAATGGTGGGATCTAATAAGATCCGAATCTTATTTTAAGATCTCAAAATAAGGATTCCATTGGAGATGCTCTTAGAGAGATAGTGAATGAATTGTATAGATTTTAATCAAGATATGAATCAAAACAGTGGATCCAAATTTTATATATAGGAAGAAATAAGCAAGAGTTAGAGACTATTACAGGAGAAGGCAACACGATTTAGAGCAAGTGCCCAGGTGAAGAATAAGAATTTTAACTTTTTATTTCAGTAAGAAATGATCATTTAATAATTTTGAGAATACTTACGTTGGTATAATTTTCTTCCATGGATCATTATGTTATAAGGTATTCATCTATATGTTTCATCACGTCACACATCAAGATAGTAATAACAATATGCATCATAGCATAGGATTCACATAATTAAAACGAATAAATAAGAAGAATGGAGAAGAGTATAGCTTACTTGAGTGGCAATGAATTAAAAATTAAACCTTATGCATTTAGCCTTTATTAAATCTTTCTCCCCTTCTCTACTTTCTTCCATCGTATCTTCTTCTTTCTTTTCTTTGTCTTCATAACAAAAATGGTAGAAAGGAGCTTTTTACAAGTGTGGGTTTTGAGGTTTATGGAAAGTGATGGATGACTTTTATGAATTCAGTGATGGAAATCGGGTGAAATTGACGGCATTTGATAGAATAGGTTTTTAGTTGGAAAATGAATGGTGAAAGGGGTGGCTTTAATATCTATAGTTATTCTCTCTCAATTATGAACCTGATCTCACCACAAAGTCCCCTCTTTATTTAGGGCCCGTTTGGTGTGACGTATAGTATAAGGCCTGATAGTATAAGGCCTGATAGTATTAGGCCTGATAGTATAAGCCCTGATAATTTTCTTATACTATACAGCGTTTGGACATACACTGTATAATTTACCATATCGTTTAAATTAATGCAATTTTATGTTTAATGAAGTATTGAATAATGATATAAAATAAAAATCAAATATGGAGGTGATTATAACGGTGGTGGCGGTGGTGATGGAAGTAGTGGTAGGTTGGTGGTGGTGGTGGCAATGGTGGTAGGTTGGTGTTGGTGGCGGTGGTGGTGACAGTGGAGATAGGTTGGTGGTGGTGGTGGCAGCGATGGTGGTTGTGGTGGTGGTGATGATAGGGTGGTGGTGGTGGTGGTAAGGCGGTGGCGGCTACAGTGGAGGGTGGAGGCAATGGTGGTGGTGGTGGCGGCGATAGGGTGGTGGTTGTGGTGTCGGTGGTGGCAATAGAGTGGTGGCGACAATTATGGTGGTGGTGGCGATAGGGTGGTGGTTGTGGTGGCGGTAGGGCGGTGGCGGTGGCGGCAACATCGGTGGTGGCGGTGGTGGCAGCGATGGTGGTTGTGGTGTTGGCGACGATAGAGTGTGGTGGTGGTAGTAAGGCGGTGGCGGCTTAGTAGGGTGGTGGTGACGGTGGAGGGTGGAGGCAATGGTGGTGGTGGTGGTGGTGGCGATAGGGTGGTGGTTGTGGTGTCGGTGGTGGCGGCGATTATGGTGGTGGTGGCGATAGGGTTGTGGTGGCGGCGATTATGGTGGTGGTGGCGGTAGGGCGGCGGTGGTGGTGGTGGCAACACCAGTGGTGACGGTAGGGCGGTGGTGGCGGCGGCGGCGGTGATCGGATGGTGGTGGTGGTGGTGGTGGTGCCAATGGTGGTGTAAGTTGGCAGCAATAGAGGGTGGTGGTGATGGTGACTTATACGTCGCAACCTTATCATGTCTTATCCATCACTCACATGATGGATTAAATAATACGTCATTTTAACGTATAAGGGGACTTTGATGGATAAGCTTATACAATACAATGTCATCACCAAACAATGGATAAACTCATAATGTATTGTATAAGCTTATACTATCATGCCTAATACGGCGTGCCAAACGAGCCCTTATAGTTGTATGTCTAGGGTTCCTTGCTCACCACTCTTAAAATATTCTTGCGAATCATTCCTCACCATTCTTGGGGAGGAAGAAATGCTCATATAGAATAACCTAATTTATTTTGGTATTTATTATTTATTTTCGTATTTATTATATAATAATTATTCATGATTCTGAAAATTTTAATTAAGTATTATTATTATAATTTTGAGCACTTTTTTTTTTACACTTTATGTTATATAAGTTATATTAAATTATTTTTATTAAATATAGGACAAAATTAAGTGTTCACACTATACCATAATGAAAAGTTTCCGTCACCCAATCGATCCCCAAAACCGTGCGCTACTGTTGCCTTTGCCTTAAGGATTCCACACGCCATAGATACGACTCGCCCCGTTGATGTTCTTCTGTCAAGATATTCCCTTCCTTCAAGTATTTTCCAGCCAGCACCTTCACCCAAATTTTGTCTTTCACAAGCAGCAAGCTATGCACCATCTTCCCCAGCATAGCCTCATTATTTTGCCGTGCACTCCATAACCTCAATCCTCCCTTATCTTTAGGTTGCGTTATAATTCTAATTTCTGATTTTACACTATTAATGACTTTAGATAAAATAAATTGTTAACTAATCCATTAAATTACAAATTTTCAAGACCTTGATTATTTGCGCCAAATCTGGAAATTTTTTAATATAGTTAGTTTATAATTAAATGGTTATTATTTTCATATATGTTAAATTGTATAGATATCGTCTTTTTTTTTGAAATAAATTGTATACATATCGTTAATCTTGATGTATCTTAATGACATAAAAAAATTAATTGATGTAAATTTTTATAGATATTATGTATGTGATAGCAAATTTCTATCAAACGGTTTCTTTCTATTGTGTTGGCTAGGCCTCCGATTCAAGTGGGTATTCAAAATGCAAGTGTCAAAGATTCGGCGACAAAGTTGGATAAGCTTTGTTCACCGTCTCTACTGGTAGGTGATTTTGTTATGGTATCAAAGTCTTGGAAGGAGGTTTTGATAGGGAAGGAATCTGGGACCAGCACCTCGCTCTTTTCTCCAGGAGAGGGGGAGATGCTTTATGGTTTGTGTAGGTGTTACGACATAGGTCCTTGGGTGCCTAATGCAGAGTTGTTTCCTGAAATTACTTCTTTAATATGTCGAACTGGTCTTGGCTTGATGATGACTGACGGGGATAGGACACCTTCCGAGTTCTTATTCCCATAAGTCATGTCCTTTGGTTGTGAGCTTTCCGCTTGCGTAGGGTTTCTTGGTTGCCCGCCTTCTGGGGTGCAATTTGAAGGATGCTTTGGGTGTTTACCACACTGCTGGGGTTAGGGATAAGGCCTTTGCTTCGCCTCATGAGGGGCTTTCCTTACCTCATGGTTGTGAAGTAAAAGCCTCTAGGCTTAGGGGTAGGCCTAGTTTAGTTGAGAAGAGTGGAAGGAAGAAGAAGGATCTAGATAGGCTCTCTAGAGGTTACGACGTACCGGAAGACTCGACTTCTTTGGAGGCACACGAAGGGAATCAGTTGATGCTTTTGTCGGCGGAGTTTTCAGAGCATCATGGTGTTATGACTAGATCGATGAGTGTCATCTTCATGGGAAAGCGCTTGGGCATGTCGTATGATTGTACATATACGACTGTTCTGAACCAGATTGCGGCCCGGATTCAAGCGCGCAAACCTCCTTAGAAATGGTGGTTGGATGAATTCTTCTTCGTCTGATTTGTGGGTTTTTTGGGTTGTTTCTTGGGAGGCTTCTTGTTAGTTATGTTGGCTAATCCATCTTTGGTCTTTTGGGTGTGATTGATATCGGGTATAAGATTTTTTCTTTTCCTTTTTAGGGCTGGCTATATAGTCTGGTCTTGGGGCATGTTTGGGCATTTTTGCTGGGTTGGTTTTATTTGGTTGTATTCTTGACTATCTTATCATATATATCATTTTTCTTTTGAAAAAATAAAGATCCAATTATCCGATAACAAGTTATTGAAGAGTGTAACATTTATCTGATGGCGCGCGCCTCAGTCATGAACTATCAATGTGAATGTAGACGTTGCAGTTCCAGCTGGTTCGGTTATGGGCTATGGCTATATTGCAAGGAATTCGATGGGGCAAGTTCTCGCAACAACAGCTTCAAAATGGCCTACAGTGAAAACGGTGGCGCTGGCGGAGGCTATGGCATTGCGGTGGGCTCTTCAATTGTCTTTGGAGCTGGGTTTTATCGAGATATAGGTGGAGATTGATAGCCAAGTTGTGGTTAATGCTTGGAAGAACCATAGAAAACACTGTTCTTATTTAGCTCTAGTTGTTTCTGATTCAGTTTTTTATTTCCCAATCATTTCATCGTTTCTCTTTAGCTCATGTGTAGAGAGATAGAAATATAGCTGCAGACTTTCTAGTTAGATTTGCTTTGTCAAATTACTGTTTTGTGGGGATTGAGGAGGGTCATGTCGGTTTAGAGGGGGTGCTCTCCTCCGACTTGATTTCTTCTTGATTAATGAAATATCATTTCCCGTAAAAAAAGAAGAAGAGTGTAACATTACTAGTGTAAGATGTGAATGTAAGTTGATGTCATGTGTGTGTGAATCAAGATACATCAAAGTTAAATAGATACATTTAGTTCAAACAAGATAGGTTTAGATATCCACCAAATTCAAAATGTATAAGCACCAAGTGAGACTTATTGAGAAGCAGAATAATGTACTATAATTCTTGGCTTAGAAATGACGAGTACAAAGAGAAAAGAGAAGAAAAACACATTTATAACAAGCCATAAACATTTATTAATTATTTGTAAACACAGAAGAAATAATTAATATTTTTTATAAAAAATATTAAGTATTTAATTCTGTGTTTAGAATCACCATTACAAAGGAGCTAAGAAAATAAACAAAAATATAGAAAAACTCGTAACAACATCAATGCCTTATTTCATTATGAGACGATCGAGGAAATATTCATTGCTTGTAGTATAGGAGCGAGACTGTGCTCATAACCTGCTTGGGTCGGATGGGCAGAATCCCAAAAAAAGTGGTTAGTAGGATCTTGGCAAGAGCCACTAATGAGATTGCATAGCCCTCCAGAAAAAATTGACCCACAGCACCCGGTTGCCACGTTTACAAACCCTGAAAATTATCATAAAAATAAAATTTTAATCAGTAATTTAATTTCTTGATTAATTTTCAATTAGTCAGCTCGATCGTGTGCTAATATTTTAAAAAGTACCATAGCACTGAAAATGAGAATTACCTGCACTAGAAGGATTTTGTATAAGATTAAGCATAGGATTATAGACATCAATGAACCTAATGTCGAAATCAGGATGCTTGGTTTTCAAAGAAGAAACCTCTGCTTCTAACTTGGTATTGAATGTTTGTGCTTGATCATTGAGATATTGTTGACAAAACAATATACCCGCTAGAGCTCTAGGTCCGGGCAAGCATCCCAACGGCAATGTGCTTAGAACCCACACATGTCGTGCTCCGTGACTGTATAGATCCTGATCAAGTTGTGATTAACAATTAACATCAATTATCAAATTAAGGATAATTAAATTGGAATGTATAATTTCATTAATTCAATGACACTACTACTGACTAACATCGAGGAAATTTGAAGCCCATCCAACTATCATATCGGCATAGATAGGGAATAATATTAAGCTCCTTGCTATGTTCAAAGTGTGGGTAAGGGCAATGTCATTGTTCCCTGATGAAAACAAATACAAGCCATTGGATATGATGGAAGCTGCTTTTTGTTCTCCAACCGCGGTATTCAGACTTTGTATGTACTCTTCAAAATTTTTCATTTGCGCCGATAACGTTAAAACAAACTGATAAACACAACAAACAAATGTGAGATGATGTAGCAAAGAGGGACCCAAAAAGAATAAGTAAGGAGCCACAAATTTAACACCTTAATTAAAAATAACAGTAACTAATTGAATTAGATAATATACATTTTTAGGGAGAATATAACAGTTGAATGTCATTCTATTAAAAAAAATGAACTGCTACGTATTTACCTGCATTTGAGCTGTAAGATCATCATTCCCTGAGCCACCTGAAGCAAAGCTTACACCGGTGCTAAGTTCATCAACCCCTAAATCGCCAGATAAATATGCTGGCACCAATTGTTTGATTCCTAGATGTGACGCTGCATAGAATATACACATATTCAAATTAATAACAATCGCGATAGATAGTTATTTGTTTTTGGTATCATGAACAAAAGGAGAATCAGTCGAGTGAAAACGAAAAAAATATCAAAAAATTGCATATACAATTGAATGTGTATATAGATACCTATAATATCTGTGGGAATTTTCCCATTGCAGAATCTTCCTGTAGGTTCTTGATTTGGCAGGTCTCTTCCATAGGGAGCAAAATTGCACTTAACAAGTGAAAAAAGGTGGTTGTTATTTCCTGTATCAAGAATTGAGTCTCCAAATGCAAACAATGCCGGATATGTTGCATCAGCAGTTGCTACATCAAGAACTCTATTAGCAAAACAAACCAAAACAATAGTCACTAACATTCTTTTCCACAATGAGTGATTCATTTTTACTTCGCTACTGATTTTCTTGCAATGTAGTTGAAATATTTATAGGCAATAGTTTTGTTCCCATGCAATTGTTTAAGTCAACTAATTAAAAAAAAAAGTTAGACTAGGAAATACGCGATAGAGAATTGGCTAGAGATAATTCATTTGATTTTGTTTGACTCAAATCCTCAGGAGCGGCTACTCCATATCCAGACAAATATAGACAACTAAATATATTTTTTAAGTAGCTAATCATTTTTTAGTTAAAAATAATATGAATCATTTAAAATCAAGATTTTGTTAAAAGGCTTAAGAGAATTGGTAGGAGAGAGTCCATTTTTTTCAACTCGCTATTATTAAGCTTTACATGGTCTTACCAATTTAATATTAGGTCCCACATTTTTTTTGACCGTGGACCCCACAAATTTGGATTTTAATCATAAATAAATATATTTCAATGATATTTTGGTTGTTTTTTGAAATTTTTACCAAAGTTAATCTTATTAATATAGTTTAATGATAATTTATTATTGAAATTAGAAATTTAAGTAATAGTGTAATACTGAATAAACTATTTTAATAAGGAATCAATTCTAATAAATTCTATGAAAATAGCGTAGTTTTAATATATATTAAAAAAAAATAAAAAATTTCTCAAATAATATGCATGCGTATCAAACTTAATAGTTAATAATATACATTGGAATTTAAAAATGTTAAAAAGTAATTATTAATAAAAAACGTTTTACAAGGTTTTGTTTGGTTTTGAGTTTTGACGACGCTCCTTTTTGCTCCTTTTTCTTTTGGTTAAGTGAGGCAAGGTAGATTGTGACATTGTTGACCTTGATTTGTTGGGGTTTTTCGTTTATGGTTAATATATTTATCACATTTAAAAATATTATTATTTTTTATTTTTTTATACTTTTTCTTAAGTTGTAATTAATATTTCATATTTAAATAGCTTTACAATTTTATATCTAAGAAATTAAAAAGTTTCACAATTAATAATTTATATAATTAAAAATATAAAAATGTAATGTATTTATTTAGTACTACCCCTAATGAAATTATCTAGACAATTTTAATATATATATATATATATTTTAAGAACCGGATATTTATTATATATTATTAATATTTTTTTATTTTTCATTATGAAAAATATGAAAAAATTGAGATCTGCAGCACCGCACCGTCATGAGAAGGTAGGTCTGGCCGGCGTCGTCAGCCTCAGCCACACGCACGGGCACCACCGCACCAGTCTCCAGCCGCGCGCCCGCACCAGTCCAGCACAGCAGCACTCGAGCCGCGCGTCCTCCGCACCAGTCCACGCCACCATTGCCCCAATCCAGCACTCCAGCCGCGATGTCTCACTCTTCCTAGTAGGGGTGTACAAGGCCCGGCCCTACCCGCCAGCCTGTCCCGGCCCTAGTCTTTAATGCCGGATTCAACCCGGCCCTATCATTAAAAGAGACCGGGTTCGGGTTGATCATTGAGTTGTCCGACTTCGGGTAGGGTCGGGTTCGGGTTGACACTCGGGTCACCCAACTCGTCCCACATAGATATTTTATAAAATTTTAATTTGTTATAATGATAAAAAAATGTGATAGATGGTGCTCAAATTTATCTTACCATGTGAATGAGATGAAAATATTTAACATCTACCTTATGAATTAAATAAACATTGGTCACAAGATCGACACTTTCATGCTCTAACGAAGAGAAAATCATGCACGTGCATTATGCACATGTGAGACAAGTGAAGAGAGATCAAACAAAGTGAGTGGCGCATGCATATAGATAAAAAAAATGTAAGCTTCTCCAGTACAATAGATTATGCAAGAATTAGATACTCTCAAGTTTTTTCTTCTAAGAGATAGTTCCAACTTATAACTCTTTTAGTATGTTATTATCTTTAAATTTAACAATTGAGATTAAATAGTCTTTAGACTTATTGTCCCTCGGGCCAACCCGGTCCCGTCCTACATAGACCCGTCCTAAATTGAACCCGCATATTGTCGGGTTGCTTCGGGTCTAGGGACGGGTTAGGGTCTATGAATTGGCCCGGTCAATATTTAGGGCCGGATTAGGGTTAACAAAAACCCGTCGCAACCCGTCCCTTGTACACCCCTACTTCCTAGGTCCAGTCCAGCCCTTGTTGAATTGTAAGGGGTTGAGTGAATCTCTGGGTTTGCAAAGGTAAATCACCAAGCAATCGCCGCCAAAGATCTTCTTCAGGACATGATGCTCTTCGATTCTGAAAAAGAAGTGAATGCAGATGAGAGAGAGTCGAGAGAGAAGCTCAAGGTGGCCGCCGCCAGCACGGTGGTTCCGGCCATGGCAGGAGGGCGGTAAGAGACGTGATCAACGTTACCGGCCATAGCAGAAGCCCGGTGTGGGTCTCGATCAGAGTTCCAGCGGAGATCATACCCATTGGTAGCGCCAACAACGTGCTTGGATGCCATCACGCTTTCAGCAGCAGCAAAGTTCTGAAATGTGTTGGAACAACAATGGCAGATCGGATCAACAATGGCAGAACGCGACAGCGGGTTTCTCACATAAGGGAGGCCTGTAGTCTGATCAGCCATTGACTCACAGCCAAGGAAACCAGAATAGAGAAAAGCAACAGCAAAATTCGAAGCAGCAACCAGAGTCATTTTCAATCTTTGTTGATGGTTTGGGGGATAGGGTCACTCATGCTAAACTGAGAGCAATATTTGAGAAGGCAAGGCGTTTACGTGATGTTTTTATCCAACAAAAAAAGAAGCATCATCTGCGATTTATAAGTGATGATGAGGCCAGGGTTGCGATACATAAGTTCCATGGCTTGCGACTTGAGGGAAATTATCTGGTGGTACAGTAAGCGAGATTTTAGAGGCCTTCCCAAGCTGCTCCAGTCACAACTCAAGGGCGGTATCAATATGAAATCAGAGGTGGAAACCAAAGGAAGTACTTTCTGTGAAAAAACAAGAAATGGTATCCCCGAAACAGCAAGGTACATAGAGGATTTCTGAAAAACAAGGGACAAGCCAACTGCAATTCGCTGCAGCAGACATGGATGAAAAGTGGGTTCAACGGTGTGCACAGGCTCGAACACTTACAATCAAACCGGTTGAAACTTTACAGGAAGAGTTTAGTCAAATTGGCTTATTCAATTTCAGACTAATTCCGTTTGGTGCGAATGAGGTACTGTTGGAGTTTGAAAATAAGGAAGAGATGGAAAGCACTATCACGGAGTGTGCAATTTTTCTGGAACAGATGCTTACTGAGGTAAAACCATGTCTATGTTCACTTTTGGTACTTCGCACTATGTCTGGGTTCGATTATGGCAAATTCCGATGGGTTTATGGAATGAGATTTTCTTTGCTGCCATAGGAAATAAATTGGGAAGCTAAGTCTTGTCTGATACTCCAACTGCGTTGAGACATCGGGCTGATTTTGCACGTATACTAGTTCGTATGAATCATCCGATTCTACACTATTTTACTATGTCTATGGCTGTTGGAGGAACGTCGTGCGTTATATTGGTTGAGAAGGATGCAGAGGTCCATGATTATGGCGTTGTGGAGGATATGCTGTCCACGCCGGTAAAAATCTATAATTCTGAGGAGGAAGCAGATGAAACAGATGATGAAGCGAATGTGGACGACATCAAAGATGATGCGTTCATGCTTGAAGATGGTGGAAGTAAACGTTATTCTCCACTTGAAAAAAAATCAGGATTCGGCCTCTGATATTGACCCAGATGAAGAGGATGAGATTTTTAGGGATGGCGGTTTTGAAGGCCTGCGATGTTGTGGAAAGGATGAAATAATTCCTGAGGTGCTTGATGGGGAAGAATAGTCGCCGGAAAAGGAGGCGGCCATGGTTGCACCGCCGGCTATGGGGCCAAATTCAAATTCAAAAGCTTTAATGGCAGCCTTCAATTCTGTTGAGGAACAACTGCAGCAGTTACGTAAAGATGAGCAGCAGCAGTTACGTGATATTATTGATTCTGGCTATTCTCTGGAGGAGATTGAGGGATGGAAGAAGAGTTTAAAAGCTGAAGGAATTTTGAGTAAAGAAAACCAAATCTTGGATAAAAAAAAATTGAAAAACAAGAGAGAAGATATTCAGTTACAGGTTTTTCTTTTAATTCTCAAGATTTGTTTCAAAATAACAATATTTTTTGGCCTTTTAATTCAGCTTGCAGGGGCCCACGGTTCAATAATCAGGTCCTAGGGCTAAGGGGGTGTTTGCCCAATCAGTTTAGCAGCAATAATGAGCTTCTTGGCTATTTGACAACTTCTCCAACTTCACCTACGCTTCAATCACGTGAAAACAGGGACGTCTTTTTTCATACATCACCGAACCAAATAATCAGAAAGCAGGTCTCCATCCCTTAATCTGTGCGTCATGAAGCATCTCCTGTGACGCCAATTCAGAGTCGCATACAACCTGTAAATTCCCCTGTTCGTGAAACATCAATCCTTGTATCACCGGATTTGGAACAATCTCCAAATACAAACTCTTCACAAAAAAGTTCGCAACAGGGACGCCCAAAAGGTAGCAAGAATAAGCCAAAACCTTTGCCTGTTGACTTCTTAGAGCTAGTACTTGGTTACTTGGAATGCAGTTGGGTTTGAAACCTCGAGGCTCGGAAGCGTTGATGCTTCGTGGCTTAGAAGCTCAAATTCGCCAAAACCATCCTCATCTTAATTGACATGTCAGAACCATGGCTAACTTGGAACGCCCGCGACCTTGGTGGATCGACCAAAGGATAGTGGTGAAAAAAAGTAGTTTTGCATTTGAAACCAGAAATTTTGTTGTTACAAGAGACCAAACTTAATGATCAGCGACAGCGTACAGTTGATTCTTGGTCACAGCCTGCACTTGAGACATGTCGAGGTTCAATCTGTGGAAACGGCGGGAGGTTTGATGTGTTTGTGGAGCGAAAATTCAGTTCAATTGTTGTTATTGTCCATGCCACTGTATTTGCTGCTGTTGTGGCTTTATTTGCTGCTGTTGTTTGCTGTTGGTTTACTGTTTGCTGTTGTTGCTGATGTTTTTGCTGGTTTGTTGTTGTTGCTGTATGAAATTCTTGTTGTTGCTGTTGCTGTACGAAATTCCTTGTTGTTGCTGTTTACTGTTGTTGCTGTACGAAAATTGGTTGTCTTGCCGTCGTTGTACGCTGTTGTTGATTCTTATTCTGTGCTGATGCGGATTCGATGTTCTATCATGTTTTGGCTGGGTTTTTTTTGGTTATTTAACGAATCACGTGTGTCTAGGGACTGAGCTGTGTAACATGTTTTCTTGTTTAGTGCAGAATGACTTCCCCAAGACTGTAGCACTCTTTTTCCTTGCTTGTCCCTCTGGGTTTTTCCAAGTAAGGTTTTAATGAGGCTCTCTCTTGGGGCTTCATTCTGTCATTCTGGGGGTTGGTGGTGGGTTTTAAGCACAGCTCAGGTTGTTTTTGTCTGCTTAAACTTGTCAGGTTCAGTTTGTATTTGGCTCTTGCCTATAGCTGCTTTGGTTTAGGCTCTTATTAATAATATACTTTTAATTTTCAAAAAAAAAATTCATTATGAAAATGATAACTTGTGTGGTTTTTTGAGCGTTTTGACTATAATATTTATATATTTATTTTTCGGAGAATTTTACTGAGAAAAAAATCCCATAAAGTATCAATGATGTGGTAAGATACTATACATGGCAAGATTTTGTGGACCACACCTAGGGTGTGGGTGCACAACATATTCCTTGGGGAGGAAGGAAGAATTACTTGATTAATTGGGATATTGTTTGAAAATAAAATGATTTAATTCATTTTAATCAAATAAGATGATAGTCAAAATAGGATAGCTCAAGTGGTCGGAGTTGAGAGATATATGAGTTGGGTAGGAGGAGGTTTAGGGTTCGATTCCTGGCAGGTGCAATTTTTTTTTCCGATGTACAAAAAAAATTCAAATAAGGTGATAAGGAGAAATTTAAAATTTAAGATAGAGGTTTAGTTAGTGGAAATTTTTACCTAAAGATATTTAAGATCAAATTAAGTATCTATTTTATTTCAAGAGATAATTCCTAATATTTGAATTTATTTTACAATATTAAGGTTCTAGCTCAGTCCATAATCTTTTAACTTAAAGATTACGAAAATAACTATTAGAGATTAAGCAGAAGATTTTCCGCTTGATAAGAGGAGTGGCACACATAACATAGAGGGGGTTGGAAAATTCTCTAGTGATCAAAAAATTATTTGGAAAATTTCTCACTCTCTCACACATATACTCAACGTCTCTCTCTCTTGCTCTTAAGAAGAAAATTCCTTTATTCTTATTTTGCTTCAAACAACAAGGTAGGCTAGGGTTCTTATCCCTTTGAGTTTCTTCTATGCTCATCTCCATGTCTTTTCTACTTTTTCTTTTCTTTTTGGAAAGCTTGTTTAGAAAATGTTTTCTTTTGGTGAAAAGAGTTTCTTTTGATAAGGTTGCTCGTCTTTGGTTTTTTTTTAAGGTGTTGTTTGTTGTTTGGCTGGAAGCATGTTGTGGTACTTTGTAGGTCTTTTTGGTTGGAGTCTTATTTGGTGTTGCATGGATTTTTCGGGGCTTTTCCATTCCTTAGGTTTTATATCTTTTGTGGTTGGGTTTTTATTCAATATGTGTTGTAGATTGTGACTGATGGAGCTTTGCACTTTAAAATCTTTTTCAAGATTGTATTTTTATCTATTAATATCATTTTACTTTCTAAAAAAAAGTTGGGAAGTTTTGGGAGTTTTTACATCTTGTTGAAGTTGTTTCAATATATAGAGGCTGCAGCCTATACACTCTTTTTTCGGGGTTGGTGTTGTGTTGAATACTTGTATATGATTAACAAATCCTAGTTTTTGAATAGGGGTTGAAATTGGAAGTTTTGAAAGTATAAGAACCTTTTTTATAAATAGCCTAAATAGATAAAAGGTCGAGGGTTAATTTAAGTTTTTAGGGGACAAAGTCTAAATAATCAAATATTAGGGTTTTGTTTGCAAATTTATTTGTCTAGTGTGTTTTGACCCTTTCTCGAGGCCTTCCATATGGTTCTAGTCTTGTTCTTGGCTTAGTTGATAACTTAATTACTCACATGTTGTGAAGGTTCAATTAGTGGGGTTCTTGAGGTTCTAGGACATGCTTTTGGGAAAGAAAGCGACAAAGGTGAGGGCACTTCCGTCTTAGAGTGTCTATGTGATTGTTGTGTGCAATGTGTTTGATTCGTGATTATGTTATGTTATATGTTTGTCTAATTGCATGATGATAACATGATATTGTTGTATGTTGAGATGATTGTGATCTATGATGTCGATTTTAATCTATGCTAAAACATGTGATGTTATGCTATGATATTTTGATGATATGCATAACATCACATTCACATGGGGAAGAGTTGATAAAATGAATCAAAAAATGAAGGAAGATGATTGTTGGTATGTTTTGAAGCAAATAATAATTACCATTTAAATTAGTAAATTAGTGTTGGTATTCACCCCTCTTTAAAAAAAGGAATTGTTATTCGGACCCCCCGACAGTTATTTAGACCATGTTAAATTCGTAAAATCCACAAAAGCCCTTTATAAAGTTTTTTTCGCTCGCACTGTGAAAGTGCGACCAAAACGCATGTGGAAAGTGCGTCCAGGTGCGTCCATCACACACTTTCAACGTGCGTATTGGTCGCACTTTTACAGTGCGACCAACTTCTTTGAAGGTACTAAGATTTGTGTAATTTAGACAAATTCCTTCATCTGGTATTTTATTTTGAATTTCAAACATTTTTTATTACACCATAAATCTCCATATATTCTAACTTGATTTACCGTGGAGTCTCATAATTTTTAAAAATCATCTGACATTAATTATGTACAAATTTACAGCATTTCACCATTTAAAAGTGTGTTTAATTCGCACTTTATACATACGTTAACGACGCACTTTTAAAGTGCGTGCTTAACGCACTTCTAAAGTGAATTTATTTGTAGAATAAAATTAGAAACGACAGTAACAACTCCCTACAATTGGAAATTTTCAAAAACGACATAAGATGGAGTTTGTGGTGGTGGTGGTGGTGTGTGGTGGAGGTGGGTGAGAGTAGGAGGAAAGAGGTAAGGAGAGAGGAAAGAGAATGGGAGGTGGGGTTTTTTTTATATTTTTTTTATTAAGGGTATTTAAGTATTTTTGCACTTTTTTAGGGGTCGGAATAGCTGTGGGGGTCTGAATAACAATTCCCTTAAATTAATGAAGATGTATAGTTTTTTTTTGGGATATTTAAGATGACGATGAAAGAAGATGAAGATTAGGAAATAATAATTATTGATTAAGAAATGTGGATTAATTTTTATTTTTAATTAAGGAACTTAAATTAGGTTCTCATTATAAAAAAAATTGATTTTGGTCCCTCATTTAAACACGTGGGGCCATGTAAGCAAGTTGGCGGAGCTATGAAGGTTCTTAATGAAGAAGATGACAGTTTAAGGTTTTTTGAGATTGATAATTTTAGGAGATTTGAGTTTAGTATTTTTAGTTTGAGATTTGTTAGTTTTTTTTTATACAGGAAAATGTTAGTGGTGGATGTTAGTAAGTTACAAATATCCCTCAAAGTTTGAACCATGGACCTTTCCCTTCTCACCTGATATGTTTCTCCATCTCTTACCACTTGAGCTATATTGAGAATTGTTAGTGATTTGGGAGAGAGATAAAGAACATGAGGTAATTCAGGGAGAGTTTTTTTTCTTTTCTGGTTTCTATTTTTAATTAAGAAATAGATATTATATACATGGAAATAAAATTTAGGCTTAAACAAACCTTTTGTCCCTGCAAAATACATTATTTATTTTTCGTCCTAGGAAAATATTTCTTTTGTTTAACATCCTACGAAAATTAAACATTTTGTTTTTAGTCCTTACTATCACATTTTTCATCAAATTTAAATGAAATTACACATGGTATGAGTTAAATAGTTATTGTGTTAAATGGTTATGTTGTTTATTCATTTATACTCTTACATTAATTGTGTTTATTCCAACTTAGATTGGATGAAAAATGTAAAGATAAAGACTAAAAACAAAACATATAAATTGCATAGCCTTGTAGTTAGAATTGACCTAGAGTAATGATATGTACACACCTCATTTTTAAAACACTTCATTTCCACCTCCTTTTGTTTCTATCTCTCTCCTCTTACCATCTATCACATCTCATACTTTCTCTCCCTTACTTTTTCTTTTCTTCCTATCTCTCTCATCATTCCACCTCACACACCTCAAAAGTGAGTAACATTATTCAATTGACCTACAATACCCACTTACCAAGTTACCATGTTTACAAACCCTGAAAGTTACCGTAAAGATAAAATATTTAATAACAATTTAATTTCTTTGTTAATTAATTAGTCTGCTCGATCACGCGCTAATACCTAAAAAGTACCATAGCATTGAAAAATGAATACTGCCATCATTTGAAGGATTTTTTATGAGGTTAAACGTGGGACAAGGCCGTGTACAGATAATTTGGGGCCTAAGGCGAAAATGTTAAATAAATTTATTTTACAAAAATCTTAAAAAGAGACTTAGTATATTATATAAAATATAATTTTTATATTAATATTTTAGTTTCTGAGCTTCAAAATTATTTATCAAAGTGATCTTAGATATGATTTAAGTAATTTTAATTTTGAAAAATTTCTCTAACATTAACGACTGTTATAGGGATGGCCAGTAAGTTTAGGATAAATGAAATATTTTAAATTGTATTAATGATAATTTTGGATAATTTTAAAAGAGACAATAATATTAATGTAAGTTCCCTTTTAAATTTGTTACTTCCTCCGTTTCAGAAAGTTTGTTGTTTTGCACAATTTTTCAATATCCCAAAATGTTTGTTGTTTTAGAAAATCAATGCATTTTTTGTTAATTTTTTCCACCTCTACCCTCATTTAATACATTTTCTCTCACTTATCACCTTTCATATTAACCAACCACAACTCTTCTCTATTAATTACATTTTTTCTACTTATCTAAGTATAATTTAATAGTTGCAAATCATACTAGTAAAATTAAATAAGGGCAATCTAATCAAATTATGCTATTAATAATTGTTTTCTTACTCTTTGTGCCACAACCTTAAACTACAAACTTCCTGGAACAGAGGGAGTAATTTTTAAGTTCGTGTACAGATAATTTGGTAGGTGTTTCCAATGAATCTTCCCTCAATATCATATACACTAATTTTTTTTTGTCAATACGTGTCATATTCACTACTTTCTTACAATTCTATTTGTTTTTTTTTTCTTTCAAATGAACATGGTTTCATTAATAAAGACAAGTGGGATTGGATAGAGTTGACTCTCCCCTTCAATTCTAATTGTTTACATCTGATTGATTCCCATGTCCATTTCTTTGTATGCACCTTGGGCCGTCCAGAAAGAAACTATATAATCATGGTTTACCAAAAAAACATAATAACAATTTTTTGGGCCTAATTTTTGTTTGGGGGCCTTAGGCAGCATTCTTTTTTGGCTAAAGGACTGCACGACCCTACGTGGGAGTATACATCAATGGACCTATCATCGAAATCAGGGTGCGTAATTCTTCAAGCATAGGACTATGTACATTATGCTAAGTTAAATGATTTTACTTGTTATGTATTTGGATGATATTATGTGTTTTTACTTAATATTTTTTTATTTCATGTTAGTAGTTGTATTTTTGTTGAACTAGTGAAGGCTATTTCTATAGAAAATGAAAATTGTGATTTGGTTAACTAAATTGCGGGTAATAGGCGCCACTAGTAGTCTAGTACGAACATATATGTATTCAGATGGTATGAGAACAAGCATTTAAGTTTCTACCCATGTGGGTATAAGAACATGTAATTTTTGAAAACGTAGATATGAGGATATGAGTGTTATGGCACCCTACCAAAACTCTACTCATTGTCATCCCTAATTCATAACTTAAGGTGCAACATAGTTCAACATTCTAAATTACAATCATTTTATATGTGTCTGATATTTTCTTTCGGATAATCCAGTTTTTATATATTTGTTTTGTATGGCAGGACACACTTTAAAGTGCGTCACGTTCATACTATTAAAGTGTGCCACATTTAAAGTGCAGGTGGAAAAAGTCTTTTCAAATTTTATAAATTTAAGGGTGACATGAATAGATGTACGGATGACATCAATAATGCTCCCTCCGTCCTTAATTATAAGTCAAAGTTGAGACTTATGTTTTGTCATTAAATATAAGCTAAAGTTGTAAAAGCTAATGTTTCTCTCCATGTCTACCCTTGCATTTATTGGTTTCTTAATTCCAACATTTTGAATTTAAAACTCACTTTTATTCTCTTTTCTCCTCCTACTACCCACTTAAATAGGGGTAAATATGAAAGATTGTATCATTTTTTAAAAACCAATGCATCAATTAAAGGCTTTTTTAATAAGCGTGATTTTTACAACTTTAGCTTATAATTAGGGACGGAGGGAGTAACTTCCAAAAATTAATTAGAGGGAGCTATCCCTTTTACACAGTGCATTAGCCAAGATCCCAAGACACAAAATCTACGCATCTTATCGTAATGATTAATGAGAAATTGACAATGCACCCCAACCTTTTATTACCAATTATGATTATCGAAGGCTTCACATAACTGAGTTATTGGAAGTGGAATTGGAATGTCATGAATACTGGTTGGTACATCCGGTTTGGGGTTATGCTGCTTTCAATATTAACACACATGTATGTTGCTTGCACGGGTGCTGGTATCTATTTAATTGACTGCAACTCTGTGGCCTTATGGCGTTCTGCTTAAGATGGGCTTATAATTTCTGTTTTTGGATGAAAGCTGGAAGTAAGTCAAGGTAGGTTTCATGAGTTTCAAAGCAATAAGTATGAGCATAAATGAGCGGTGTGTATGGAAAAAGATTAGTTGAGAAATACATATTTATTTAATATGATTTTAGGATCTTGAAATAATTAATCTCTTTACTACTCGAATTAGAAATACTTTAGTGCTCGCAACTAAAAAAGAGAGTAAAACCACAATGAAAAATTAGTATTTTATCGGCCTAAAAGTATTTTTCAAGTTGGTTTCAATGTTTTATCAAACGTGCATTAAAGAATACATAATATTATTATGATTAAAATTTTTTATGTACGGACAGTGTAATTTTTTTATACACCGTCAACCAATCCAATTTGATGCAGAGCTTTAAAACAAAGTAGGTCAACAATAAGAAAAACTTTAAAATTTCTTAGCTAATAAACATATTTCATTATGGTATGAGGGGGCCTGGTCGAGAGGTCTCCCTATTTACAATCAAGGGTAATGGAGAGCATCATGTTACTACTCAATGGGGAGAACGAGGGTCAAACAATTACATTAAAGAGAGTAGCGGGAGAGTCGTGTGATCCTATTAATATAGGTAGCGAAGAATTAGGAGGTCTAATAGTGATGTGAGAGACTAGTGACTTGGTCAGCACAACAACCTAACGATCTATCCCCCAATTGGAGTCAAGAAACCTTGATAATGACACTTTACGACCTTACCGTGTGTGTGGATATTGACTTCAATCTCCATGTCTCATCAGGGCTAGACCTATTTTATTTTAATGGCTAACCCAAGATCATAATGGTCCATGATAAAAGTTAAGAACATAAATTGAGTTATTTTTATTTAACACGTGTATTCTTTATCGGAGGTAATCATATTTGAGTTAGTGCATATTTTGAGGGGGTTAGATTTCTCATTAGGAAACATTTTTACTTTTGAATCCGATATATTCTGTAAAGAGAATTCAGTGTATGAGTAATGATACATACACACATCCACCTCTTTTTTGCTATTTCTCTCTCATCTACTAATCAAATCATTTATATCACATATTTACATTTTCCCTCATTAATTTCTTTTTGTCTCTTACTTCCTTCACACCACATTTTTAACATGTGAACACTCATTTCTGAAGTGTGAACAAAACATTATTCTATCTACATTAAATGTGAATGAACTAAAATTCTTGAGAAAAAAAACAGAGTTAAATGTTCTGGTTCTCCTCTCCCACAGAGTTGAAATGAATTCAACTGCTGGCCATATAAATTGAATGTAGATGTTATCTTATCCCTGTCCTATGCGTTCATCATCATCATCACTACTCTTGTTTGAAAGTGTGCAAGAAAGTCCTCATTTAAGACCCAAACTTATTACCCACATCGTTACTCTCACAAATCTCACGTATACGTAACAGATGGAGAAGAACCACTAAATCAACACAATCAATCACATTCGGATGAACTCAACTCAATTTATTGATTCTCCATCACCACCCTGTCACACCACTATATAAACCCAGTTATAAACCCCTAACACAGCACTCACAACACACAACAATTCACCATAACAACATAAACAATTCCATAGCAGAATCAAAGTTTCAATGACTACTTCTCTTCAGGTTTGGGTTATGTTTTTCCTTCTCCCCATTCTAACAGCGCCAACATTGTTGGTTGATGCTGCAGGTAAAGGGGAGTGGAAAGTTCTGCAGAAAAGCATAGGAATAGTAGCAATGCACATGCAGCTTCTCCACAACGACCGTGTCGTGATCTTTGACCGAACAGACTTCGGCCTCTCCAACCTCACCTTACCAGGCGGTCGGTGCCGCCGCAACGCGCAAGAATTGGTGGTGAAAACCGACTGCACCGCGCACTCAGTGGAATACGACGTGGCTGCCAATAAGTTCCGCGCACTATACGTCGAGACCGACGTGTGGTGCTCCTCCGGTTCGGTCACCCCTGAGGGGACCCTAGTCCAGACCGGCGGGTTCAACGACGGGGACCGGACGGTTCGGACGTACAGTCCGTGTGCTGATGCTGATTGTGACTGGAAGGAGACTGCCGGCGGGCTGGCTGAGAGGAGGTGGTATGCCAGCAACCACCAGCTGCCGGACGGGCGGCAGATAGTGGTCGGCGGGAGGAGGGCGTTTAGCTACGAGTTTAACCCGAAAGGCGATACCGGTGCGTTCAAGTTGCCGTTTCTTGGTCAGACCAATGATCCTGGGCAGGAGAATAACTTGTACCCGTTTGTTTTCCTGAATGTGGATGGGAATCTCTTCATCTTTGCCAACAACAGAGCTATCTTGCTTGACTATAAGAAGGTACTGGATACACTACTGTTCTGTTTTGTTTTTGCTTTTGTTTTGTTTCACTTTAATTTTCCTTTGAGCTTATGATAATGGGGACAATTCAAGCGGGGTGTATTCACAGTTTTTGAAGTGAAAAAAAAAGGTATTATGTGTGGTTGATGATAGATATGGGTTAGAAAAATGATAAGGAAAAAAAAATCAAACTCGTTCCATATCCACTTGTGGAAAGATAGAAATAAAAGAGAGAGGAGTTGGAGTCTTGGACAGATATGATGAGTGATAGTATGAAATAAGATGAAATATAAAATAAGATTAAAAAGGAAGAAAGAATAAAGTAGAAATGAGATGAAATATAAAATTCAATAAAGAATATACAAATATAAAGTAGTGGAGTGGGAAAAGATTAGAAAAACAAGAATATGGAGCTATTACATTTAATTGCAAGTCTGAATTCACATTGTTGTCTTTTATATTTAAAGAGACTGGATATACATTTGAAATATAAATTAAAAAAAAGAGTATTTAGGAAATACAATTGAAAATAAAAATTCCTCAGCCCTATGCCCCTATCCTTCTTTTCTAAACTACCGCTATCCTACTTTACTTTTGTTGTATTTAGGATAGTATTTAAACACATAAAGTAACATAGAGTGAGTTATCTTTGGTTTCACTTATTCTCTTAGGCCTAAGTGAAGTAAATATTTTGGTCTTAGCTTATATCCAAAATTCTACTATTCTATATATGTTTAGGTAGCTATAAATATAATAGCTAACACATAACATCATCTTTATAAGAGTATTTACCAAATGTTTTGCATTTTACATTTTATTTTACTCTAGCTAGTACTTTAAATATATACCAAAAACATTTAACAAAACTCACCAATATCTTGTGCTCCTAATGTCTCTTGTTCTAACATATCCATTACACCATTTTTATCTCACATTCTATTTATAAACTCATAATCTTTTTCTCATATTATAATTTATATTCAACCTCAGAATGCAGTGGTGAAAACTTACCCAACAATACCCGGTGGAGACCCAAGGAGTTACCCAAGCAGTGGTTCAGCAGTATTGTTACCACTGAAGAATCAAGAAGCAGAGGTTTTAATTTGTGGCGGTGCTCCAAAAGGCTCATATCTACGCGCCATAAAGAGCCAATTTGTCAACGCGTTGAACACCTGTGCCCGGATCCAAATAACCGACCCGAATCCAACATGGGCCATGGAAACCATGCCCGGAGCCAGAGTCATGGGCGACATGGTCATCCTCCCAAACGGTAACGTTTTGATCATCAACGGCGCAACTTCCGGCACCGCCGGGTGGGAATCCGGGCGCGACCCGGCTTTTAGTCCGGTTCTCTACAAACCCGATAGCCCAGCCGGGTCGAGATTCGAGGTTCAGAACCCGTCCAAAACGCCGCGAATGTACCACTCCACCGCCATTTTGCTCCGCGACGGAAGAGTCCTCGTCGCCGGTAGCAACCCCCATATCGGTTACAGCTTCGGGAACGTGGTTTTCCCGACGGAATTGAGCATGGAAGCGTTTTCTCCTTCGTATTTGGAAGCGGGTAACGCGAATCTGCGTCCGAGAGTGACTGCCCCTGCTTCTCAGAGCAAGGTCAAGTACGGTCAGAAGGTGAAGGTGCGGTTTCAGGTGAAGGCGGCGTTGGATGCTGTGTCGGTGACGATGTTGGCGCCGCCGTTTACCACGCACTCTTTCTCCATGAATCAGAGGATGTTGGTGCTGGGGACAGGGAAGGTGGGAAATGTTGGAGCAGGAACGTATGAAGTTGAGGTCACCATGCCTGGTTCCTCTGTTCTTGCACCAGCTGGTTTTTATCTACTGTTTGTGGTGCACAAAGAGATTCCCAGCGAGGGTGTTTGGATCCAGATACAGTGATTAATTATCCTCTGTTTATGTCTGGTAAACTGAACAACAAGATCACCATAAAATATATGGTTTAAGTTGTTGATTATATTTAATTATTGTTTACCACTGGAGTGTGTGTGTATCAAGTGGTACAGGAGAAATAAAAAGGGAAATGTGAAGTATGTATGAACATTTCTGAGTGAAAGAAATCAAGAATCACTTATTACTATTGTTTAATTTGATTGGTAAAGTGAACAAAGCCAATTGACTATTGTTGGCATTTTTTGTAGGAGAGATGGTGGATTGTAATTATTATTGTTGGTGTTTGAAGTACTTCCAGTCTTCCTCAGCTCTCTATTGTACTATTTTCCATATGTTTTAGATTCTTTGTTTGTCATCATGGTGCAGTTGTCAAGTAAATTGGTTACCAAAACATAATTTGATGCGATTGATTCCAACCAATAGCAAAATTTTAGCAACTTGTCAAGTAATACAAATTTCAGATGATCAGCATGAGAGAATAAGAGATAAAGACTCCATAAGCGCTGCGTTTGAAAAAACTAGTAAATAACTAGTCTATGGCCCAGTTTGGAAGAGCTTATTTGAGCTTATCTGACAGCATAAGCTCTTATGCCAGTGTTTGGGAGAGCTTATACAAACAGCTTATGGTCTGTCATAAGCTATTTTCAGCTTATTTTCATAAGCTACTCAGGATAGCTTATGAAAAACAACTTATGCTTATACACAACTTATTTTTAATTTATTTCAATAAATTTTTAAAAATAGCTTATGAATAAGCGCTTAATTAAGCTGTTTATCCAAACGGGACCTATGTCTATCTATAAGCTGTTCTGAGTTTTTCATAGGCTCATGAAAATTAGGTATTTTTGTTTGGAAGCGGCTAAAGATGTAGAGTTGGAAAGATCATCGCAATTTGGTCTAATCATTAAAATTCCATCAACACAACTCAATCATACAGAGAAAATAAAAGCAACAAAATTAAGAAACACCAATGCGATTGGGTGGATATCTACAATGTAGTTAACTAATTACATGGCATGACTTGCTCATACCAGCTTGAATGCCTTGGTTAACAATGATCCATGTTGGGTAGGGTAAAAAACAATCTGATAAACATGAACTTAACAACACTCAGACAGACGGCTATATTCACAAATAACCTAGATTAATTGCGATCCTTTCAATTAGTTGGATCTATTCCTCAGTAAATTGGATAAGACAAGAACAAAAATTGTAAAAACATGAATTGCTCAAACCAGAACAAGAAAAATTAAGAAACCATAATATCAATATATTCAATGTAACTTGTCAATAACAGAACAAACTTATACGATAAAACCCTAATTATTCAGATGCTTCTGAATACGAATACTAAAAGGGAGTATTGTCCAGAACTACTACACAAAATGTATAGGAAACTTGAACGCTACTGAAACCCTAAAAACATTGAGATGTATTGCAAAATAAACTAAAGATAAACTAAAATTATAATCCATTGGCCCCTCTAAGCACGTTCACCACGGATGCGGCGAGCCAGTTGAATGTCCTTGGGCATGATGGTCACCCTCTTAGCATGGATTGCGCACAGGTTGGTGTCCTCAAACAAACCCACAAGGTACGCCTCCGCAGCTTCCTGAAGAGCAAGAACAGCATGGCTCTGGAATCGCAAATCAGTCTGCACCACAATAACAAAAACCAAATCTCAGTCACAAAAACAAAAACAATCAATCAATAAAAACTGAACAAATTAGGGTTTTAAACACAACAATTGCCGCAATTTCAAGGATCAATTAATCAAAAACTGAACAAATTAGGGTTTTAATCACATCAATTAGTTTGAAATCCTGTGCAATTTCACGAATCAAGTAATCAAAAACAGAACAAATTAGGGTCTTAAACACAACAATTGCCTCGAAATCCAGTGCAATTTCAAATCAATTAATCAAAAACTGAACAAATTAGGGTTTTAAACACAAGAATTACCTTGAAATCCTGTGCGATTTCACGAACAAGACGCTGGAATGGAAGCTTGCGGATCAGAAGCTCAGTACTCTTCTGGTACTTACGGATCTCACTGAAATTGTAAACAAACAAGAAAATTCAATCCTCTGCAACAGAGAGAAAACGTGAAAGAATTTGGGGGAAAACGGTGAATTACCGAAGAGCAACAGTTCCAGGACGATAGCGATGAGGCTTCTTGACTCCACCGGTAGTAGGAGCAGATTTCCTCGCAGCCTGCAACGAAATCACAAGAAAAAACAGCATCAGAATCAAGAAACAACTTCCAATTCGGAAAATCGAAAGAGGAATCGACGAAACCCTAAAATTTGAATCTCGAAAATTGGAAGAAACCCTAACCTTGGTGGCGAGTTGCTTCCTGGGAGCCTTTCCTCCGGTGGATTTGCGAGCGGTTTGCTTGGTACGAGCCATGGATCACGATCAGAGAGAAGAAGCGGAGAAGATTGAGAGAGAGAGAGAATCTTGTTGTAACGGAAACTCGATTGGGAAGTGTGTGAGAGAGAGAAAGGGATTAGGGGTATTTATATGAGGGTTAAGGGTCGGTTTAATTGTGATGATAAGATCATATCGTGGACTTTGAAGACTTCAACGGTAAAAAGGATTAAATTAAATCCTAATCCGTGTGCTTCTTTTCTATTGGTTCTAGCTATTGGAGGTGCGGATTGCCAGCGTGGACTCCAAGTTTTGTGTTTCTTTCGTGACAAAAACTCGCTTGCGGTGTTTTTTTCTTCTTTTTTTTTTCGATTCAAAATTGGATTGGATTGTAGTATATCCTTTGAAACAAAAAAGTTATTCCATATTCCCATCTAATTTTTTTCATTTTTTCAACTTAATTTAAATCTTTTATTTAATTTTAACTAAGGCTAATCCAATATAAAAGGGTTTGGGTTACCTATCAATTATTTAACCTCATCTTATGTGGACCAATAATAAGGTTTAAGATAATGAGTTAGAAAATTTTCAGTTTTTTTACTTTATTTTTAAAAATAATCATGTTATCCACTAAGATAGGGTAAGTTACACAACCCTAATACTGATTAAAAAATATGATTATCCTAGGTGGACTAATAATTAAGACAAGTGAGTTAAAAATTGATGAGAAAAAAGATTGTGTCAAAAATAGAGAGAAAAAATAAATTCAGATTTGAACAAGCATAACAAGGCCCTCTTTGCAAATTCCTTGTTGAAGAAAAGCTTGGAGAAGTCACTTTCAAAATTCATGGAGATATTTAAGAAGCTTCAAATCAATTTTTGTACGAAGCTTTTGAACAAATAACTCGCCAAATTCATGAAGTAGATCTTATTTAAGAAAATGAGACATAGTAATGAGGATGACACTGTAGTGTTTAGTATAACATACGAATAACTTCACGTTAACAACACGAGTCTTTCTAATGCGTTTTGTTCTCACTCACATGCTTATTTAGAAAACTTTTCAGGAGGCCACCCATCCCAATATTTCTCCAAAGCAAACACACTAAACCTTAGAGTTTTTATGAGTTAGGCTTCTGAAAAAATATGCACCTTGTTGTTATGAGTAGTACCAATCAATCTTTTTATGTCGTCCTCAACTGTATGGTCTCATACCTATACAACCTCGAAATACCTCTTATTCGGGAGTAAGATTGGTTCATTCATTTCTCCATTCCCCTAGAAGTCTTGCTAGGAGCTGCTCTTTGTCTGTGCTTTTCCATTGCATCAGTGATCACTCCTCGTCCTCACCTATTTCGCGTGTCACATTTAGTGCCTTACTAAAAACATAGCTCCGACCCAAATTGAAGGATTCAAGAAGCTTCACCATATAGATAGAGATTGAGAAATTGCTAGCGAAAAAGACACTATATGACTTGGAGGATAACATCAACTTGACGCCCTTATCTATGTCCCAAAGGCTTGAGTTGGGGAATTGAGGCCAACAACGGTGACCCTTCAATTGACATATCATTCAATTGAGTGTCCTTACAAGATTACAAGATTGTGGAGGATGTGCTCATGAAAGTTGATAAGTGTGTATTCCTGGTGGAATTTGTTGTTCTTGACATTGAAGAGGATTTCAAGGTTCTCTTTGATGTTGGGAAAACTATTTTTAGCCATCGGGAGAGAATCGGTAGATGTTGAGCAATGTTTGATGTCATTGAGGGTGACCAACACGCGACCTTTTACATGTTTTAGACCGGGCGGTGTCTAGTCAAGGTTGGTGATGCATTATTAGTGGAAATTATTGATAAAATGAAAGGCAAGGGGATTTAAAGAATCTCCATGATAGATTTTGTTTGTGAAGATAGAGTGAAGAATGAAGAAAAAGATCCTCAATTTTAAAAAGATAACCTCATGAGCTTATTAGAGAGAGGAGAGTCTGGCAAGGAAGAGGCAAGAGGAAGAAAATTTTCAAAGAAGCTATAGCTACATTTTGATGAGAAAATTCCTACCCTTTCTAATTTGATTGATTTTGGCATATCTCCCAAAATGCAATTAAAACAATGATTGAACTACATCATGATGGGCATTTGGGATTAAACCAAGTTAGGATTTAAATTTGAGGAAGGTCTAACAATGAAAAGGATCCAATTGACGCAAAAGCACTTGCAAGCTTTACCAATTGGCATTTGCTCAGCTCAAATCAACTTTGGGCTCAATTGTACGGGTAACCGTGTTTGTCTGGGTTAAACCATTTTACCCCATCAAAGCTCCTGGTGAAAGCCCCATTTTGAGGATTGCTCAGGCCTGTGCACTCTCGTTCATAGCATATTTGAATCAATTTTTCTTTTTTCAGAATCAATTCTGACACCCTAAAATTGATTTTGCCTTAAGAATCAATTATAGATTACCAAACATGTAATTAGTGAGTAATAAGCATTGAGCAAAAAGTTCATTTTTGTTTACGTTTGTGGCTTTTAAAAACTGAAAGCTACCACCTCCAGAGTCTCATGAACAACTTTATGAGACCTATAAAGATGCCACAGACCCACGGTAGAGAAGATTGCACATATCAGACTAGCCAGATGAGGTGACTTTACTTCATGCTCAAAATTAATGCTTAACATGATTTCATAGTCTCTAAACCAATCTAGGCTAATATTGTACTGCAAAAATAATAAGACTATTGAAAAATACATGGTCCAGCACATTGGTGTATTAAGATTCTTTTGAACGGCAGCAAAAGAAGGTTTGCACTGTGACCAAGGTGAAGAAGTGAAGGTCCAAACCAGAATGTTACCAATACTAGCCAGCACCATCATAATGAACACTTGTTTAGCACAGTCCAGCACATAGTAAGCCATGATTTCCATGCAACATCAACAACCAACAGAATGAGAAATATTACTAATTGAGTATATTATGTTGTCAAAATATTCTTGCACATTCATTTCACCTCTTAATATCGTATATAATATTGTAATGCTCCAACCCTTTCCACCAAGCAATCATCTCCTAACAACTAACATAAGTTTACTTCAGTGGATGACAGGCTTCAACGGATGAGCTCTAAGCTTGGTCATATCAAGGCTCCTATCAAGATCCAAATCCAGTTCACCGACAACACTTCTGCAAAGTCCAAACAGAAACCAGCATGAGATGGGTTAGGGTGTGACAATAAGAGGTCTCGAGAATAGAGAAAAATTGTAAATATTCAAGAAACAGACATACATGTTGTCACCCCTAATGATGTATAAACCGAGAACTATTTGCTGGACGCCTTCCTGTCAATAGAAACAATAATGAGCGGACACAATGAAGAGAAGTAAAATGAGCAAGGCCAAAACATAACTTGCAAGAAAGGATCCCACAAATGAAACTTTAAAGAGAAAGTATACAATTAAGAAGAAGGGGAAGGTACAGGGAAATTAACAACCACATAAATTCGACATTGTCAAATACAGGAGATTCCACAAAATCATCACAGCCATATAATCTAGACAGTAGATGTGCAGTAATTACTTATGAAGCCATTACCCACAATTATTATTGGCAGCAAATCCATGATACAACATAAAGTAAACAGCTCCAAGAGACCAGGGCAAAAGGTTATGGCTTTAAAATTGTTGACAATATCTACAAAAGGCAAAGAATCTCTACATCCTAAAAAGACAAATCTTCAAGATTCATTTCTGACACAAACCTTGATTTTAGAAGCAAAGCAAGCTCAAGAAGTTATATATAATGTTGAATCATCGATTATGATCTTTGTGAATTTCTGAATTAGAAGATTTATATTACGAAAAAGGACATAAGCGTAAACAACTTGTAATTCAAGAGCGTAACATTTTCCCATACCAGGCATACTCAAGCTAAAATATTTGTTATTTTATAATTATAACTTGAAAAGCCAATTGAATGAGTAACTGACAATCAGACATCTTTTAGATATAGAAGCCAAGCATCAATATATTTGCTAAACTCTATTCTTCACTTTAAGCAGATATACCAAGACATGGCAATTATAATTTTTGGTACAGCAACGAGTTCAAAGTTAAATGTGCAAACATTTGTGATCTAAGTCATGGCTAATCAATTTTTAATGAATGCAGAGCACATGACATCATCCATACCTTGGTAGAAAAAACTCGTTCATGGGACTCATCAAGAATTATATTAGTTGCCTGGTCAAAGCCTTTTAGGACACCCTGAACAGAAAAAAATTGTAATAAGATTTAGAAGTTAAAACAATGTTGGAAAATTACAAAATAAATACTGTCAAGACTTAAGAGTCAATTTCATGCAGAGTATACAGGGCTTACCACTATATTTCGTCCATCATTTGTAATTACTGAAATTTGCTCTGCAAAATACTAAAAGCTTTAGGGAAAGTTAACATACATAATATAGTTTAAATCACAACTCAAGGAAAAACAATGCGATGAAGATCTACTATAAGCATAGTAAATAATAGAGTAAAACCCTGCATTATCCTACAAAAAATACCCCATATCCTTCATCAACTTAGTCCTTGGCAGATTAGTTCTATCAACTTAATCCCTTAAAATTCAAATCCCCAATAGGGTAGTCCCTCAATCAACTCTAGCCCATAGACGAATTACATTAACTATTTGAATGGAAGGGCTAAGATGTTAGGAGTTTGAACTTCAAGGATCAAATTAATAAAAACTAGTCTGCAAGTGACCAAATTGCTAAGCCATGCATCTTTCACAAACTAGAATAAATTTTTATACTTGATTATAAAACTGGAACATGACATATCTAGAGAAAGAGCTTTCTTTTTTCTGTGAGAGTAAGTCCGTAAGAGGAATGAATCCTAACATAACATACATGAGTGGTCGAGATTAGAATTTAGAAGTTATCTAGTGGTCACATGACTATTTAAACTAGTCAAAAGTCAAATGAATTTGTTTCAAATTTAACCATTCGTGATTAGATGAGTAGATCTAGTGACCCACATTTACTCTTTCCACACAAAATAAAATAAACCCACTCACTTGATACATCCGTGAAGTATGTGTGCGCACATGTGTGTATGTGTGTAGCATCAAATAAAAACAGAAAATAAAGTACAGATTGCTTACGATCGACAAGAGACTCAAGTCCAGGCCCAGTCGACATCTAGCCGAGTTAGTTATTGGCTGCTTTGGTTGTCAAACTTATAGTCACAGCTGCAAAAGGGTTCAGTATCAAATCAAAATATTAACTAAACAGGCAAAACTTGAACAAGAAATCGATATCATAAAAGAGCAGCAAATATTAGGATTCACGAAACCAATCAGGATTACACATTTACACTTGGTAGAGTTTTTACAAGTTTATGAATTGTGTCCGTACGTATAGTCGAGACATGTCAATAAAAGAAGGGGGAAAACATCATAATTAGACAATGAAAAATGCCATTGAAATTCGCAATGTTTACTGTTTGATATGATCTGATTCAGATGAAACAAGTGTCATTCCATATTCAACTAAGACAGATATAGTGAATAATGGAAATCACATAAAGAAGATGCTTAGACGCTGGACAAAATCGCTATGACGCTTTCATTAGTAAAAAAAATCATAGAGAATCAATTTTGTTGAAACCTTTTTCAACAAAACAAAATAAAACTATAATTTCATATATACAAGGTTGTCAAACTAGAGAATTTGCGTGAGTAGAGGTAGACCTGCAAAAAATATTTAAGAAAAATATAATATGGTAGAAGAAGCTCTCTGTTGCAACTTGAGATATTCTACTATCCTAATGTTCTGTTGAAATCATCATTATATGCCCACTCATGAAAATCATATTTTGAAATGAAGAATTTATCTACCCTAACAGTAACTAATATGCTATGAGAGTACAAGAAAAAAATCATAAAAGAAGAACAAATTCAAATTGGAACTAGAAAACACTGTTTTGTTCTAATTGAAATCAGAATTCAGAGGCAAATAAGTCAGTACAGAACTCACTTCACGCAGCTGGAAGGAGAGAAGTGTCGTCGGAGAAGGTAACTGTCGCCGGAGAGAGTATGATACCTTCTTCGGACTGCAGTAGCTCGCCGGAGCGTCGAGGGACGTTGGTCGAGGAAGGGTGCTGAGTTCAAATGGGTGTTTTAGAATGGGATGTTGTCCGTTCAAAGCAAACAAACCCTAATACCCCAAAACACCGTCGTTTCTTCTAAGATTTTGGCCAGCCTGCTCTTTGTTTGTTTGAGGGTAAAAAGAGAGGAAATAAAAAGGCGGAGAGAATTAGAGGGGAGATATTAGATAAGAAGAAAAACAAGGAAAAGTAAGAAATGTAATGAGTGATGTGATTGCAAGATAAATGAGATATAGATTAAAAAAATTGAATGTATAAATGAAGTCGATGTAAGAGACATTCAATATGAGTTGAAACCCATGAGCCTACTAAAAATAGGGACAATTCGGCGGGTAATTAGCTAATTATTTCTAATTTAGATATAAGGTCAATTTTAAAAAATAAAAATATTAATAATCATACATCTAATTACTAATTTTAAATATAGATGCTAACCCACAATTTTACCAAGAGTTCGAAGTTGGTCAAAGGTAAAAATATGGATTTGAATCTCAGGGTTAAATAAATTGTTCAGACCTAATGCCTAATAACTTTGGTCGAAAAGATGACAAAGCCATTAAGAGGTTAGTTTTGGCCAAGTTACCAAAGAATAGTTCTCAACTTAAAATAGAGCAGGATTTTTAAGTCGAAGTTGATTCAAAAGACTTAGTAAAATTTTAAGTTATTTTCACTTGAAACTCGAGGCAGTTAAAGAGTTAAGTTTTTAAGACAAGTTCAAGCGTAACCACGTCCGAAAGAGGAGTTAGAAGAAGTCACCTACTGGATACACATACGACTTGTGCTTCTAATTAGTTTATGTCAAAGGACACGTGTAGGACTTAGATTATTTAGACGCCCATCTCCTTATAAACTCCCCCTCTTACCATGACTTCTCTGATGTGAGACTTGACTCTAACACTTGATTCCAACCGTTTTCACTGAAAGAACACAAAACTACAAAAGGACTTAAATCCAATCCCCAAATATCTTCGTGGATTCTCATTTATTTACCCAAAATTAGAGTAAACAATAGACTAATTCTAACAACAAAACAACATTAAAATTAATATACTAATTTCTTTTTGAAAGTATAAACTTAGAAAAATCATTATGTGCTTTTATTGTTTACTAGTATTGAACCCATGTCAATCATGACTAATATATAAAAGATACGAAATTATAGTAAAAAGATGAATTGAACATAATGTACGTCATAAAAATTATTAAGTTTTAATCAAATATCAGTAAAAACTTATGTGTAAACTATATTCGCTGATGTTGAATTTGCATTTCATTCAAAATTGAATAGTTTGTCGAAATTTCAAAATAGTTTAAAGCACGAAATTACATAATTGCTAAAAAAATATGATGAACAAGAAAATAATATTGACATCGATTTCAGACTATTCAATTTTGAATATTAGACTTATCACAATTGTTCTCAAACAATTTTCACTATTGTTTGTGATGTATATTTAGCTCATTAATTGACAATAAAATGTTAAAGAAATGAAATTTGACATTGTCTTAATTTATAAATACGATAAAATGATGTCAGGAAACTTAATAATTATGATGAGCAAATTATAAAACCAAATTTATAAGTTTTTATCGTAACTAAAGTCGTGTTTCTACATCTGGTTGGAAAGTGTCATAGGTTTTCAACTAAGAAAAGATGTCTTTTGGCGTCCAATTTGTCTATCTGTTTTGGCTTAACATTCTTGTGCTCCAAGACTTCTTCCTTCCTTGTAATTAAAATCAATAATTTTGTAATTGTTCTAATTCAGCAACACCAATGATTCATAGACCATCAAATAGTGCAGACATTTTCAGGCACTGTTTTTTTGTCTCTATATCTCTCTTTTCTAATCAACATCACATCATATATCACACTTATCCATTATCTTTCATTTTTCTATCTCTTTAGTAGTCTACACCATTTAGGTGGACACCAATCTTTATTTGTTCCAATTTGTTATCATTATTTTTTACTTAGCTGACCCTACAACTAAA
The DNA here is from genome assembly GCF_012489685.1 of Lotus japonicus. NCBI lineage: Eukaryota > Viridiplantae > Streptophyta > Magnoliopsida > Fabales > Fabaceae > Lotus > Lotus japonicus. The sequence goes on along the minus strand of NC_080045.1, from coordinate 1,956,909 downwards.
CCATTCATTATTTTTGAAAATCATATATGAAGACGTTTTAGCAGTAGCAGACGCGTGACGTGTAGAGACGCGTTAATTACCTGCCACTGTGAAACCAAATTGTCCAAGATTGACTTCTTGAGGGGCGTTTGCCGGTTAGTATTATAATTAAGATTTGGAATCAATTATATCATATTATAATCATATGTAACGTGAATGAATAATATTATCCCTTAATTCCTTTATTTCTATATATAAATCATGAAAACAATTTAAAGTTAATCATTTTCTGAAAGAAAGTTAATTATTATTTCAAATTAGAAGACTAGAAGCTAAGTAAAATAAAACAAAATAGAATGAAGTTATTATTAGCCAATTTTATTAGCTGATAAAAAGAATAGAACACGAGGCGGAAATACAGGAAAGGAAACAATATCCGCGCCCCAATGAAGTTGACACGTAAAACAAAAGCCCATTTTTTCTTATACTATTTCATTTCATTATCACATAAGAAAAAGAAAGAACAAACAATTTACTTAACAACACACACAATCTCAATTCTCAAACACAACCACATCGTCATCTCCAAACAAATTTCAACACTCTTCAACTGCTCCTCTTTCTTCCTCTCCTCCATCATCACCGTTCGATTATTCCCCTTCAGCTTCAACTTCAAGTTTCAATAGGGTTTTTCCCTTTTCACTTTTCAGTCACCTCACAACTCACTATGACCAGGTACATAATAACCCTACTGTGTTTAGTGGAATCTTTCTTTCATCAATTATTTACTTGCAACTAATTTAATTAATTCAATCAATGTCATCATGATTTCAAGGTTTAATTTCTTCATGTTTATTTTCCAATTCATTTGTACTGTTTATTGATTGATTGATAGGTGTTATAGGTAGAAGAAACTAGAAAACAAGGTTTGTGAGTGACTACTAGTGAATGGAAGGTTCTGATCAATTTGGTGTTCAACGAAATAGTTATGTATTGGGTTCAATTCCTAGACCCACAAACCGATTGAGTGCTATTCCTATGCCTAACAATCAAATGGGTTATCCTCCTGAGAATCACAAACCCTCTGGGATACCACCTTCTCACCCTAATACCAATTCCTCACCCTCATCTCCTTATCCTCAATTTATGAACCCTCAATTCAATTCTGGTCCCCAGAGGTTGAGTTCTCCCAATTTGAGTCCAGGGTCATCCTCATCATCCCATTCTAGGTCTTTGTCCCAACCCTCTTTTTTCTCCCTAGATTCCTTGCCCCCATTGAGCCCTTCACCTTATAGAGAGCCCTCACCAGATGTGTCTATGGAGGAAAGCTTGGCTACCTCTCATGCCCCTTTGCCGAACCGCGGTCACGCGGTTCAGCTTGGCCAGTGTCTTCCCCCGCGTAAAGGACACAGGCGCTCTAGCAGTGATTCCCCTTTAGGAATCTCGGATTATGTTCAGTCTGTACCTCAGTTTTTCCCTCCTGGGATTTGGAGTGATCACCGCAATTCAACTTCTAGAGGAGAAAACTTAAACTCTCGTTCTGAGAAGCCAATTCAGTTGGTGTTGAAGGCGCCGAGTAATGATTCGGGTAATGGATTTAGTGGTGGTGCTATGGATGGGAAGAAAAAGGATGATGACCTGGATGATTTGTTTAGCGCATACATGAATTTGGACAACATTCAGAATATGAGCTTTTCTGGTGTCGAAGATAAGGATTTGGATAGCAGGACTAGTGGTTCTAAGACTGTTGAAAGCAGCGACAATGAAGTTGACAGTCATGCTAATGGAAAAGCAACCGCTGCTCGTGCTCTGGGGGCGAGTTCGAGCTGTTCAGAAGAGAGGAGGGAAGGAATCAAGAGGAGTTCTAATGGAGATATGGCACCCGGTGTCCGGCATCGGAGAAGTTTTTCGTTGGACAGTTCCATAGGGAAATTTCATCTTGAAGATGAATCACCTAAGCTTCCTCCTTTGCAAAATCTAGTTGGTCAGCTTTCACCTAGTAATTCAATAGATGGTAAAACATCAGGCATCGGCGTGGAGTTTGGAAATGGTGAATTCAGCTCAGACGAGCTAAAGAAAATAATGGAAAACGATAAACTTGCAGAAATTGCCACGTCTGATCCCAAGCGTGCAAAAAGGTAATGTTTTTCTTCTCCTTTTCTATCTTTCTGTATCTTTCTTAATGACAATAAAAATGTAATGCTATGGTAATCAATCATATCTGTTAAATACTCGTCTAGGATTTTGGCTAATCGTCTATCAGCTGCTCGCTCAAAGGAGCGGAAGACACGTTACATTTCTGAATTGGAGCACAAGGTCCAAACTCTTCAGACAGAGACGACCACACTGTCCACTCAGTTTACCAAATTACAGGTGCACCTCTTCTGGGTTGAGCTGATTTTCCCTTTCTTCAGTCTTTGAATTATATTTTATTGTCACGAATCATGTTTGCTATTATTAATTCACTCATCTCTCCCTTTTTTATCTGTTCTTGTCTCCAGATGGATCATATCGAGCTTAAAAATGAAAATAAGGAGTACAAGTTGAGGCTTCAATCCTTGGAACAGCAGTCTCAACTGAAAGATGGTATGTAAATACATTATCCTTCTACCTTATGTATTAGTTAGCTCAAATCTGTTTTAACTTTCAACCCTGTTAAGTGTGAAATATTTATTTGAAGCAGATAACCGTGTCATTTTTGTATAAAAACCTGTATATATGATCATATGATCATGTTCAATAATCAATTTCAATGATGTCTGATTTTCTGTCTGTAAATAGGTTTTATGTGTACTAACAATATTTAACTTATGACAATTTATGTGTCTGTAAAGATTCAAATTTTTGGTGGTTCGCAAATCTGTGATTGGTCCATGTTAATTAACAATATTAGTGACTTTTTATCCAATTGTGTTCTATGATATCTCTGCAAGGCTGCTCTTTCCGAATCTTCCTACTTGATTGATGGATTTGATTTCATCTTGCCAAATGGTTACAAATGCGGAACCTGAGTCTATTTTGCACTAGTGCTGTCTTTTACTGAAACTCTTGTTTGCATGTTATAGCCTCTTTAAAACTGCATATAAGAAATGCTTGAACGTAATATGGCTTCAGAGTGTAGACTATAGTCTTATATTGTCCTAACTTTTCCTCCACAAAAGACGTGGTTACTTTACTGTTCTTAATTCCCAAATAGATATGTATATATATAAGAGAAAGCAAGACTAGGGATACCAGGGGGCTCTGGGAGTAAAGATTCAAATTGTCATGTATCAAGATAGTCTGGAACTTATAACAACCCCACACACTTAGCCAGTTAGCCTAACTGATCACACCTCAGAGGAGGTAGTGAGTCATGATCCCCTGCTCCTCGCCTAGCTCTTCTAACATACACCTTCTTAGTAAGAGGATGATTCCTTACCCAAAAGTTCCTTTTTCTTGTACATGGGAAAAAATACTATGGCCTTTTTTTTCAGAAAATAATTTGTTTGATGTTTTGATCTTTAATTGAGAATAGACAAAAACTTAAGTTGACCATTATGACCACAAAACTCTTATTTGCCTCCAAGCCTTCATCAGCAATGTGTTCATTTCTTGATTTCATTATTGATGTAATTATAGACTGTAAACTTGCATCTCCAAAAGGGATTTGGCTCCTTTAAAGTGAGGGAATCCATTTAGAGGGTAAAGCAAGTCATTACAACCGTTGATGGAGATTGTGATTATAAACTTGCATTTCTATAACTGTGGTGTTATTTAAATCTCAACTATTGATTTCTCAATCAACGGTGGTGATGACTTTACTTTACCCTGTAAAGTGACTGACTCACTTTAGAGGAGCTAAATACCTGTCCAAGACACTGGCAATATATAGTTTTAGCAGCTTGAATTGTTTATTACATATCTTCATTTCACCCTTTCCCTTTCTTCAAAAGCACTGTACTTCCTAGATTTTATGCTAGAGATGAATATTTTCACCTGACCAAATATTTAGCTGAGTAATCATTTGTGTCCTTACTTTGGCAGCTCTGAATGAGACTCTGGATGCTGAGGTCCGGCGATTAAGGCGTACTGTTGCAGAAGTCGGTGGAGAGAACCTCCTCTCGAGTCTGATGGGTGAACAGCGCGCCATTAACCAGCAAATGGTCCATTTACAGCATCAGCCGCAGGGCCAGCAGAGGCATTTACAACTGCAAAACAGCCATTCTCAGGAAGAGAGACAGACTCAATCACAGCAGATTCAGCACAACAATGAATTCCAGTCCCAGCGCCAGAATGGCAAAGCTACTGCCTACTGATCGCAGTGAATCATATGTAAGCAATTGATGATAGCTGGCAGCTCTTGATTCAAACTTCACATAAAATAATTTTTTGTAATGCAGCTGATGGGCTTATAAATTAGTCGTGTATATGAGCACTGAAACACCATTAGTGCATGTTTGGAAATTCTTGTACAATTGACTCTAAGTCAACACCAATTATGGGGAGAAGCTTTTGGGAGTAGCTTCTATGTGTCAAAACTGATTTTGAGGAAAGAGAAACCGATCCAAAGATGCTATAAGTTTGCTTATGTAGGTCTGTACATTATCTTTATGTTATGTTTTCCCCTCATTGTTTCATATCACAGTTCGAAACATTTTTTCATGTTAATTGACCTTGATACCTTTTAGTAGAATTTATTTGGGCTTATCTCAATACTATAAATGCGTGTGTTTGGATAAGTTTATGTAAATAGCTTATGACCTACTTATAAAATGTTGAGCATATTTTCATAAATTGCTCAGATGAGTTTATGAAGAAACACTTTAACATAAACTCTTACGCGTGTTTGAGAGTTTATGGAAATAGCTTATGGTCTATCTATAAGCTATTTTGTGCTTATTTTTATAAGCTTAATAAGAGCTTATATTTATCATAACCTATTCTCAACTTATTCAATAAGTTTCTTAAATTAGCTTCAACTAATTAATTGATAATGACTACCACACAAAGTCATCAACTAATTAATTGATAACAATCACCACACACAGTGATCTAAACACTTCATAAAGTCATCTTTTAAGAGTTATCAGTGGATATAAACAATTTTGTGTATCTCACTAATGACCACATAACTAATTACCTTATCAACTTGATCACAACCATGAGTGTGCAAGTTTAGTACATATCATAGCACAATATTCCTTCAAATGCTATGATATAAATATCCCACATTGCATCTTCCTAAGAAAACACAACTAATCTCCATAAGGATATGACAAACATGTCAATCAAAATAATATTACTTTAACTTTTCTTCTTATCATCCTCCATTAACTTTGTCAATCAAAATATAGGCAATTGCATTCACCTTTCCCGAGGTTTGTTATTATCGATTTTGCAAAGTGCATTGACTTCCCTCCTTCACATATCATTTGGAACAACATAGGAGTATTGAGTGTTATTGTGATAAATCTCAGGAGGTCAGTGCAATAATAATAAATCTTAGGGGAATGTTTTTCTTATAGACAAATGTTAGTTGTCAGTAATGTTAGAAAATTAGTCCATCTTCATGGTTCGAACACTGGACTCTTCACCCTTCATCTCACCCATTCCTTATGTCCCCTAACTCTTACCACTTGAGTAACCATCAGGGACAAATCTCAGGGAAGTTTAGTGCAATGCTCCAAATGAAATAAGAGTGATTAATATCTTGGTAAATAGTAGAGGGAGGTCAGTGCAATAATAATAAATATCAAGGGAGGTTAGTATAATTTACCAATCGAAATATCATCTAACTCTCTTTTTTTTTCAATCAATGAGATAATTTTAATTAGTTTCTATCAATTAAGAATTCTAAACTGTTATGTTTCTAGTAGGCAATACTTTTTTCTTTTTCATTTTATTTTGAAGAAAATAATAATTTTAATTAGTTCTAAGTGGGTGAAGTTGGCATGATAAGTTTTGATGCGAATGAAATTGACATGATAGGATTTAAGCGGATGAAGTTGGGATGCTAGGTTAAACCACGAAAAACCTATCAAACCAAATTCATCCACTTAAAACTAATCCACCAACTTAAAACCCATCATGCCTCATCATTAGTCAAATGATTTTAGGGATCAAAACCTATCATGCCAACAAGTTAAGGATAAATTTTAGTGAAAATTTAATTCAATGACCAATACTAATAATTCGTTATTGTTGTGGACCGAAAACATATTTAACCGAATATTTAATATACCACTACAAAAAAATCTTGCGTGGACTAGTTTGTCTCTTAGCAATAAGATAAAGATCAATTTTTTTGTGCATTGTTATTCCGGGTTTTGCTTGCGTGTCCAACATCTCTTCCTTGTCAAATTTAGGTGGCAGCTCCCAATCAAATGAATGAAGAAGATTAGCTAGTGAAAGCTCAACTATGATCATTCCCATGCTCATTGCAGGACACATTCTCCTTCCTGCTCCGAATGGAATCAACTCAAAATCTCTCCCCTTGAAGTCTATTGAACTCCCAATGAACCTTTCAGGATAAAATTCTTCAGGGTCTTCCCAACTCTCAGGGTCCCTTGCTATTGCCCAAGCATTTACATGCACTAGAGTTCTTGCTGGAATCTCATACCCATCTATGTTGCACCTTTCCATTGTTTCCCTTGGCAAAAGTAATGGTGATGGTGGGAACAACCTCAAAGTCTCCTTGACAATTGCTTTAAGATAAGGAAGCCTTTCAATATCATCTTCACTTATAAAATCTTTGTCACCAAACAAGTCTCTGATTTCCCTCTGAACCTTACTCATCACTCTAGCATTCTTCAATAGTGCTGTCATGGCCCAAACTACTATGGCTGAGCTAGTGTCTGTTCCTGCTATAAAGATGTTCTGCACATATATGCATGACATAGTTAAATACACAAATAAAATTAAGGGCAATTAAGGAGGTTCCTCATTCTTTATCCCGCTAATAAAATTTTAACATATCAATTAAAGATTAAACCACCATGTGAGTTTGTAACGATCCAACTCGGGACTGTCTAGCGTCCACTATCTATTCGGGTAATGCATGCAAACACTGCTACCAAATTGTTGCGAATTAGCTACAAGAATATCAAATTCGCAATTAATTTTTGAACAATTATTTTACAACTATTCTTTCAAGTTACAATGGTTACAAATTCCATGTATAAGCACTATCTCGATAACATCATCTGAATAAGTGATAGACATTAGACAAAGCGGTCCAACTAATCTCACTTTTTAATTAATATGGAAAGATTTCACTCTGATAGGAAATTAATTGAGACACCGTAATGAACATGGCAAGATTTTGATTCATAATTTTATAATTAATCACTAATCATGTTCTTTAAATTATGGATTGCATAATGCATATATTCAACAAACATGCATTTGAAGTTAGAAATGGATAGAAGAGAAAAAAGTAATAGATGTGATATATGATGAAAGAAAAATATTGGGGAAAAATTAGATATTTGTTAAAAGTATGTATGCCTGGTATCATTACAGTTAAATTAAGGACTATTAAGAAGGTGCGTTACTTACCATAAGAATAGCTTTTATATGGTCGGGAGTAAGATCAAAAGAGAATGAGTGGTGATTCATCATCTGCACAAGAATATCAATGATATATGGAACTTCTTGGTCATTGGTTTGAGGCCTTGTTGGATTCATGTGGTCATGGATGACTCGTTCATAGATCAAATCTAACTCCTTGAAGGTTTTGTCTAGCCTCCTCAGAGTTCCTCTAAGTCTATCAACCCACCCCATCAATGGAAAGTGATCAGAAAAGTAAAATTCTGTCAACAAAGCTTGAGCCTCATTGAGAAGTACCTGCAATCTACTCTTCTTTTGGTCATTTCCTATTTCCAATTCTTCCTCATAATCATAGCCGTACTTTCTCCCAAAAGCTATCCTGCATATTAGGGAATTTGTGAAAGACATCAATGTTTCAGTCAAGTTCACTGCTTTTTCTGAAGAATCATATTTTGCTATTTTCTGAATCATTTGGGAAACTTCATTTTCTCTGATGTTACTAAAGGATTGGAGGCGTTGAGAGCTGAAAAGGTGGAGGGCACAGAGTTTTTTCATTTCTCTCCAATAAGGGCCATAAGGTGCAAAACCCAAGTCCAAGCCATTGTAAGACAATTTCCTCATGCCAAGGAAAGGTGGTCTGCTTGCAAATTTGAGGTCATGGGTTTTCAAAACTTCTTTGGCCATTTTTGCTGAGGAAACCACCAAACATGGCACAGAGCCAAGGTGCAATATCATGAGAGGTCCGTAACGTTTGGAGAGTTTCCATAAACAGCGATGCAGTGATGAGCTATCAAGTTGGTGTATATTGCCGATTAGAGGAAGGGTTGGAGGGCCAGGTGGAAGAGTTGCTCTTGTACCATATGTTCTGTATTTGTGGATGATGAATAGAATGGCGATAGATAATAAAGAAAGAAGAAAAAGACACCCCATGATACAAGCTTGCAAATTGCTCATCTTTCTTCCAATTTTATAGAAGGGGAGAAAAGTGATAGTTACACATCACATTAGGTGTACACGTACACTTGAAAAGGAAGGAAAGTATACATGCTCTTCCTATAGATTTGGATCCATTCAATTGTAAAAAAAAATTGATCATGTGGAAGTTTCACCACCTCACCAATTATTATTATGTGTTTAATAATTGAATAAATAAATGAGAATTAAATCAATGATGTAATGATGAAATTTGACATGATCAATTTTTTTTTATAATTAGAGGATTCTGATTTCGATCGATATATATTATGATTTTAAAAATATGAGGGGTAGAAACATCGACAAAAATAAAGTAGTAGTAGAATTTGCACAAACTTAAAACATCAGGGACAAAAAATACTTTTTAGCCTAATATATAATATATGATTATTTTTCTTACTACTCCCCCTTTTAGTTTCTACTTATAACTCCCCATTTCTTGTCAACACCAAAAAGTTGTGTAAAATCTGGGGATGAGCAGATGCAAACAAATCACTGAAATTAACATATGAAAAAGTAACTATATATTCGGAAATATTTATATTACATTATTATGTTTATAATATTTTAGAGATGATTATGTTATATAGAGACATGAATATTTTAAATTTGGAGTTGTCTAAATGATCTATGTAGGATACTAACCCACAACTCAAAGCACCAATAAATTTTTTTATAAATAAATTAATAATTAAAATATAAAAATTCTAACGTACTACATATTTTCAATGTGATTGAACGATAAATCATTTAACTTAATTTTTTTATGAATCATTTAGAAAACCTACCGCTGAGTTGATTTTCTTATACCACAACCATAAACAAAATAACAATAAATGAAAGAAGAATACAAAGAAGCAGATTGGTAAAGATACGAAGCGCATATTGATAAGATACCAGACACAAATGACTACATGTGAGGCACACAATCATCACGTTTCGTTATGGCTCTCTTCCAAAGCGATGTAATTCAAACTTATCATCATGATCTATTCGGACACGTACAGAAATGGTCCATGTTGAACTCTCCAATGTCCATATCTGATAAAAATACTATTATATTTATTTTAGGCTTAAATACTCTGAAAGTCTCTGAAATTATCTCTCGTATGAAAATAAGAGTGGAATATAAGGTACAATACATGATGGGTCTTGCACCGGTGCCATATAGGTGAGGGCCAATGAAATTAAAGCATCTGTCAAGTGGGGAAACTGGAAACCGTCTGTTTATGTTAATTGAAAATTTATTGTATTCGAAATAAAATATGTAAATGACACTTGCACCCCTGTTTTTCTCCCTCAATGCTTGAAGAAAGATTCAACCTTCTTCACTGGCAAATCTCGCTGCCGCGGCCATCTCATTCTCTGGTAATATTTTAGCATCTGGATTTTGCACTTGATAAATTAACTTGATTGTGAAAAAAACTTGCAGCAGATCCGAATTCAACCCAGACGAAATAAACTGACCAAAGAATCTATTAATGACCCAGAAAATATTCAACCCAGACGCACCGAATGCTCTGAACTCTAAAGTTCAACTTGTCACTCCTCCCTTCACATTTCTTAGATTCACCAAGTAAAACAAAAAGGGAGAATCTAAATTGTTTATGCAGTTAGTTTCTCTCAAACCTTTTCTGCAGGCCCGTTGGAATTGGACATGGCATCTTAGAGGTCAAGTGTTGCTCAAATTCAAAGAGCAAAGCAACCCCATCTTTTGTCCAAACAAAGAAACGGTGCTTGAGAATTGAGATGCAGTACCCTTTACTCAGATCAAGATAATTCACCGGTTTCTCCCCAATGCCTGAATTTGTGGCACCGCTTGTGGCTCGTGGGATCGATGATGGTGGCGGTGGTCATCGACATCTCGGTGACTCCGATGGTGGCGTTGAGTGTCGATCTCGAATCTGGATGGGGAGAGTCAAAGTGAGACAACTAATTTCAGATTTTGGAGAGGACATTCCTATTAATCGTCACATCATCGCCACAGGAACAGAAGGGGGATTCATTTCCCTCGTTTGAACGATGATCCACCATGAACTCCAGAACCCGCAAACCCTAGAATAAAAGTTCTGGTCATTTCTTAAAAAAAAAACCTCCATTGGTGCACGCAAACCCACCTTGAAGATGCAAATGCAAAGCAAGGTCGAATTTCGTGATGGTGGCGATTCGCACCCAGATCCGGGGCTTTCGTGTTGGTTTGATGCAAAGCGGAGATGAGAGTTGGATTGGGTGGCGCAAGGCTGCGGTGGTGGGCTGTTAAGTTTGGTGGATTTTTTTGGAGTGGGGCTGGTTGGTTCTTGTGTGGTGGTTGGATTGCTGTTTCTGAATTCTGGCACGGCGCAGTAATAGCTCTATCTGGGTTTTTGGGATGAGTATGGTGGGTGAGGGAGGGAGATGGAGGTGGGGAAGGGGGAGGTGCAGTGTAGGACAAAGGTGGAAGATGGGAAGGATATAAGGATAATTTCGTAATATGACTTTTTTATTTTTTTCTCAAGGTAATTATAACCTCCTATAAGAGGTCAAATTCACTCTTGCATGGTGCAAGACCTAAGATGCCCTTGCACCCTAACAGCCACCGAAAATAAGTCACTGAAATGTTTTTTTTCGATTCGGAATCCGAGGAATTTTTTTAATCAGAATAGGCCCCTACCCGTATTATATGCTTATGTGGCTCTTATTTTGCACAGTCATCAATTCGAAGTGTATTTTTTATTTTTTTTATATTCCAACTGTGTTAATTAACAATTTTTTTATTTTTAATTCACAAATAATTTTTTTTTTCATCTCCATTGCTGAAGTAAAGAGTGGCTCCCAATCATGTAGCTGACAACAAATGTAATTTTTCATTCTTCTTCTCATAAATTTTTTAATAGAATTTTTAATTGATCTTCATCTTCAACCCTCACTACCACATTCATCAAGCCCCCTTCATTTCATTTTCAATATTGCACCACCGCCAACCCAAGTTCTCACAAAATCATCACCACCCACAACCACCACATTGTTCAATCTTTCCAACCCATATCATAAGAGAAAGCATGAAACCAAAATATCCGAACTCAAAAACCCAGATTCTCGACCCAAAACACATACAACTAAATTTATTCACCATCATTTTCATCATTCTTTCATCATCTTCTTCCTTCAATAGGAAAAAAAATCAGAAAAACAAAAACATATAACCAAACCCAATGCCATCAACACCACCCAGATCTGAACAAAGGAAGATGAAGGAGGGAAGCCATCGAAACCCAACACCCACCACATCGAATCGTCTCCCCATCAGACCAGATCTGCCTCCAAACCTTAGGGCCTCTGTTATCTGCCTCTGGAACCAAACCTCAACTTCATCTTCTTCAGAAAAGACACCAGATCTGACCAGATCCAACAAGAAATTGACTACCTTCTGGCGGGGTAGGGCACCACCGCGACCCTTGACGAGGTTGAGGTGAGGGTCGACCTCATCAGCACTGTCGATGGTGAGATTGAAGAAGAGTTGTTGTCGGCGCGAAAGGTGAACGAAGGTATAGGCAGAGGCAGGTGAGTGCGAGGAAGGTTGTGGCTATGGCGCGGTGTGGCTTTGTTTTGGTCGCATTTTTGGATCGGTGGTGGAAAACGACAACGACAGCGACAAGAGATTGGAAAATGACGGCGACGACAGGGAGGGGATGGGTTGGAGAAGTGGGAGAAGTTTAGGTCTAAGAGGATTTGTGTTCTGAGTGAGTGAGTGAGAGGGTGAATAATTTATTTTATGGTTTTTTGTGGTTATTGGTGGATGAAGATGATGAATAATTTATTAATCTTCTCCCTCCTAACCTAATCTGATTGATCTATGGGAATTAAAAATAAAGTTATTTGTTAATCATAATTTATTTAACACAGTTGGAATATAAGAAAAATAAAAAATACATATGGAATTGATGACTACGTAAAATAAGAGCCACATAAGCATATAACACAGGTAAGGACCTATTCTAATTAATTTTTTTTTCAGGGATTCGGAATCGGAATTTTTTTTCAGGGACTTATTTTCGTACGAGAGACAATTTCAGAGACATGCATAGTATTTAAAACTTTCGTTTATTTACGCCGCATTCAAGCGACGTATAGTGAAGTTTTTCAATCACTGCTAAATGTGGAGTGTTAAAAAGAACATACATGTTTTTGACGGAGTCAAACTACTATAAAATTCGCCTTTGTTTTCAAATGTAAATTTATTAAACTTTGTGTTCCTGTAAATTCATTTAAAATCATTTTCAAGAGTTTTTTTTTCCTATTGTACATGCACTTCTAAATCAATTCGGTAAATTTTTCAATTCAATAATTTCATATTATGTGATACATTTATTTCAATTTTTTGTACAAATTTTTCCTTGTAAGTGTCTACCGCTACAACGTCAAACCTCAGAGTCAACCTATACAAATAACGCAAACGGATGTACAAAAATGTCAGCTTAGAGTTAGTTAAACCGACACTAACTATTAGTGTTGTCCACAAATAGGCGATGATACATGTTAGCTTCAAGTCGTTTAACGATAGTTCCGGCGCCGACAATAAATCAACTACAATGCCTATTTTTGGCTTGTTAAAGGTTGCTTTCAGCCGACAGTAATGGACATTTTTTTTATAGGCTAACATCTAAAGTCACATATAAATTAGTCTCTGAAAATTTATTTCATAAGTTTTTGTCCCTGAATTCTTCTTTTTTATTCGAAATAAAATAAGTGACATTATAATGCTCACGTAAAAGTTGAGTTTGGTCCTTGAATGTTGATTGGAATATTCAGGAAAGAGCAGGAGCTTGTGGAGTTGTGGTCGACGAAGGGTCTGAGATTTGATTCGTTCATTCCATCCTCCCTTGTTTGCAATATTTGAAACTCACTGTAGTTTTGATTCTGTCTCTCACTTCTGGACGACTGCTGGCTATGGGGGGTGTGGTAGCTCAGAGGCAGTGGGGCACCGGGGAGGTGTATGCGTTTTAGTTCCAGTGGATCGGAGCTTCACTATTCAGGTTGTTGATATACATGTGCAGACTGTCTTAAACTCAATGAGCTCCAGCAACAGGTCTTGGACTTGTTATGCGCAATTTATGCAAACCTGAATCCCACCTTGAGGGAAGTGTAAGATCAAGGTTTGATCAGTGGTTGCATCTCTATATTTTGATGATTACAATTAAGGTTTGTGATGATGAACAATTGTGGTACCCTAACGTTTGTCTTCTTTAGTTGTGACAAACAGGTTCTGAATCTGACCCAAGACTATTTATTCAGAAGAAGAAGAACCAAGGGATACTAAAAAGAGAGTCCTAAAGCGTACCATGTTCGTTCTGAACAGTGGCAAATCCTTCAGAAGTTCTGAAGATTCAAGCTCTCAAGAGGTTCTGAAGAACCAGAGTCAGAAGTTCTGAAGACCAGATGTTCCAGTGGAACGGTCCAGAAGTAGAAGACTCAAGTTCTGAATACCTGCAGGAAGTTGGTCCTGAAGACCCAAGCTATTCTTGCTCTGACGTTCAGAAGTTCCAAGGAACTTGTTCAGAAGCAGAAGTTGCAAGGTCAGAAGAATCCAAGCGTTAATCTGACGAAGATCAGAAGCTTCACCAACGTTCATCTGAAGCACCTCTGATCTCAAGTCAACTGGTGAAAGGACAGGTCGCTATCATAGTACAACATCGTACAAGCCTTAGTCTGTCTGCCACCTACCTTGTTCAACCTAGCAGTCTGATATTACAAGAGTGCCACTCCAACGGATAAAACCTTAGCAACGGCTACATCACAAGTCTTGGAGTATATAAAGGCTGAAGAAAGAAGAAAGAGACTAAGAAACTTTGCTGAAATCATTCAACATATACGAACTCTTAGCATTATTTCTTCACTGTTCTTAAACATCTGAGTTTACTATTAGCTTTTCAGAAGCACTTGTTGTAAACCCGAAACCTTTTACATGACATTGTAAAGTTCCTTAAGAGACCAAGGTTGGTCGGATCTTGAGAGGACTGAATCAAGGCTGATTCAGTGTTTAGCTAGTCTTAAGAGGATCGGTAGATCAGCTTCTTAAGAGGATACTAGTGAGAAAATCAGTGTATTGTTAGTCACTTAGCAGGTTGCAAAGTGCAGTTGTAACACTCATTGATTTTAGTGAATTGCCTTCATCAGAAGAAGGAAGAAATCACCTTAACAGGTGGACTGGATTAGCTTGAGCTTTTATCTCAAGTGAACCAGGATAAAATACTTGTGTGCTTTACTTCTTATCCTTCACACCTATTTATTATCTTCGAGTTTTGAAAAGTTTCAAAAGTGTACCCATTATTCAAAAACTCTATTCAAACCCCCCCTTTCTAGTGTTTTTCGCACCTTCAGGAAGAGCTTTTGGGCCACTTGACTCATCTAAGGCAACAAATTCTGGAACCTTGGCTTGCTAATGGGGACTTCAATGAGATTACTTCTCCATCTGAGGTTTTAGGAGGGGAGTACTGTCAGAATCGGGCGTCCCGTATGCTATCTATGATGGAGGCCTACGAGCTCATTGATATGGGAGCCACATGGAGTGTGTTTACTTGGGAAAGGAGACATAACAGACGACGTATGATTTCTAAACGTTTGGATAGGGATGTTGGGGATGTTTCTTGGCGCCACAATTTTCCTGAGGCCTATGTAGAACATTTAGCCCGAGTTTACTCAGGTCACTGTCCGGTGCTGGTTAAATGCAATGCTGCTTTGGAGGACCGTTTAGCTCGTCCTTTATGTTTTCATGCCGCTTGGGCGGCACATCCTCCCTTTGCCCCTTGATTAGGGACACTTGGAAGGAACCACCACCTTCTTTGGTGCAACCCATCCTTTTAACACTAACGTGTTCGAGAATATTACTAGGAGGAAGAAATAGGTGGAGCGAAGACTACAACATGAATTAGAAGTTAGAGAGACGAAGTCCATGCTACGACTAGAGAAATCTTTGCAAGAATAATATGAGCAAATCCTAACCCAGGAGGAGTTAACGTGGTTCCAAAAGTCCAGGGAGAGATGGACGAAGTTTGGAGATCGTAATACAAAATTCTTCCATAGCCAAACTATAGTGAGACGAAAGAGGAACAAGATTCATGGGATGTTTGTTGGAGAGGAGTGGTGCACAGAGCATGAAGCGTTAAGGGCGGGGCCCAAGCGTTTTTCACTAATCTTTGTTATGTTGATTCTCAGGTTCGCAGGAATCATGTCATGGGCATTGTGCCGCCTTCCATTCCTGAGGGGGAGCAGAAGAACCTAGTTTAACCAATCTCTCTGGAGGAACACACTCCTATGGGAGCCACTACAATAGGGTGGGATGATCACTAATTTTGATGCTCAGTCCAAAGCACCAATGTTTGTTTTTGAGGATGGAAGTTGGAACCCAATTGTGTGGGGAGGAGGGGTTGCGCGACTGTACTTCAGAACAACGCTGATGCATGGGTTTCTGGTGTTTTCATAAGCTTCAACCATGGGAGTGCTTTTTTGGCTGAACTTATGGCGGTGGAGCCCGAGAATTGAAGCTGGTAGAGAGGGCTCCTAGATTCAGATTTGGAGAAACCCTCCCTCTTTTGTTTATGCATCGCTGTATTTGGATGTTGTTAGTTAGCCTTTCTTTTTGCTATTAATTTTCCTCATGTAATAAAAAAAACGACATGTAAGAAATCACATTATGTGCGCTGACAGACAATGTAAAAATCTTCAGAGTGTAATCCAAATCAGATTTTAAGTAGGAGAAAAAACCTGTTTGTTTTTTTAAATTTAAATGATTAAAGTTGCACTTTTAATTTTTAAAATCCAATTGGTTTAGAGTGTATTTTTTTTATTTAATGAGTCAACATAAACATCATTAATTAACATATTATGCCAGGATAACTTAAGTGATAAAAGCTAATAGACATATGAGTTGGAGAGATGGAGATAGGGGATCAATCTTTAAAATGCATATTGGACATTTTCTATGTTGATCGCTTCCTGACAATAAGGTTAAGATCAATTTTCTTGTGCATTGTTAATCCTGGGATCACTTGTGTGTCCAACATCTCTTCCTTATGAATTCCTGGAGGAACATCCCAATCAAACGAGTGGAGAAGATTAGCTAGTGAAAGCTCAATCGTGGCCACTCCCATGTTCATCGCTGGACAAATTCTCCTTCCACTTCCAAAAGGAATAAACCCAAAGTCTCTCCCCTTGAAATCTATTGAACTCCCAAGGAACCTTTCAGGGTAAAATTCTTCAGGGTCTTCCCAGATCTCAGGGTCTCTTGCTATTGCCCAAGCGTTAACATGCACTAAAGTTCTTGCTGGAATCTCATACCCATCTATGTTGCAACTTTCTATTGTTTCCCTTGGTAGAAGTAATGGTGCTGGTGGGAACAACCTCAATGCCTCTTTTACCATTGCTTTAAAATAGTGAAGCTTTTCAATTTCATCTTCGCTTATAAAATCTTTGTCCCCAAATAAGTCTCTGATTTCCCCGTAAACCTTATTCATCACTCTAGGATTCTTCAATAGTGATGTCATAGCCCAAACTACTAAGGCTGAACTTGTGTCTGTTCCTGCTATAAAGATGTTCTGCATATATATATATATATATGCATGATCAATAACACATAATTAATATTTGTATATATATGGGACGTATGATATAAGAAATTATTTGTTTTTTTATGAAAAAGTAAGAATAAATCACGATCGTTAGATTTAATCATGAGCGGTCAAAATTAAAACAACTTAATGATCATGTGATCATTTAAAAATATAATGTAACTTCATGTTTTAATTTGACCATTTATAATTAAATTCAACATTCATGATTCATTTTTAATTATGTTTTCATATAAAAACATTTTTCTGATAATATACATCACAGTGGACTAGTTTAAAAAGGAAAAAGCTGAATGTTACCAAAAGAAAATTCGTTAACCATTTTGATTGGCTAATGTTTATCATTTTACAGCCACTATTAAATGATGTTTAGCAACCACCAATTAATTACTCTCTTCCACATCAGCGTTCTTACCTTTCTTGATGGAGTATTAGCATTAACTTAATTGCTCATTTAAATTAATCTACTGTGAACACTAATTATGTACCACTTTGAAATTTTTGATCTACCATGCCATCCTTATTTGGTCCTTGTCCTTGCCATCCATTTTAATTTTTTATCTCACTCTCGACCATCCAAAATAATTGATCCACTCATTAATTTTTAAAGCACCAAGCCGTTCTCATTAATTTTTTATCTACTCTCTTTTGCAAAAGTTGATCTAGCTTTCCATCTTTATTTAACTCAAACTTTTTTATGGTACTTGCTACGATACCACAACACTTGTGTGGGTATGATACACGAAAAGGTTGTGGACCAATCACATCCTCCGTATTTAAAAAGAAAAAAATGAAAATATAAATTATTTTTGTTGTGAACCAATCACATCCTTCATGTATGATACATTGTGGGTATCATAGAAACCACCCTTTTTTATATATAAGTCATTTAGACAACCTTTTCTAAATGATCTATGTGGGTTACTAACCTACAATTCAATAGACCAATAAAATTTTATATAAATAGATTAATAAATAAAATAAAGAAATTTCAACTCACTTATCTTCGATGTGATTGGACGATGAGTTATTTAACCCAAACTTTCTAATGAGTCATTTTAAAAATGATTTATCTTATAACATCTCTATCGTTTAGTATTAACAGAGTGGAGGTAGGATTTTATTTTAAGGGGCAGAAATCAAATTAAATAGCATGTAAAAGACTAAGTAGTGATCAGAAAACAAAATTAAACTAAGGATGGCAAGGTGCTTTACTTACCATAAGAACGGCTTTTATATGGTCGATAGTGAGATCAAAAGAGAGTGAGTGATTGTTCATAATCTCCAGAAAAATATCAATAATGTCTGCTACTTCTTTGTCACTAGTTTTAGGCCTGGTTAGATCCATGTGGTCCTGGATAACTTGCTCGTAGATCATATCTAACTCCTTGAAGGCTTTGTCTAGCTTCCACAGAGTTCCTCTCAGTCTATCAACCCACGCTATCAATGGAAAATAATCTGAAAAATAAAACTCTGTAAACAAAGCTTCGGCCTCATTGAGCAGCATGTGCATTCTACTCTTCCTTTGGCCACTTCCTAGACCAGCTTCTTCCTCATAATCACAGCCATACTTTTTACCAAAAGCTATCCTGCATATTAAGGAGCTATTGAAAGACATCAATGTTTCAGTCAAGTTCACTGCTTTGCCTGAAGCATCATATTTTGAAACTTTGTGAATCATTTGGGCAACTTCATTTTCTCTTATAGGTCGAAAGGATTGGACACGTTTAGAGCTGAAGAGGTGGATGATACAAAGTTTCTTAATTTCTCTCCAATAAGGACCATAAGGTGTAAAAGCCACGTCTTAAGCCATTGTAAGAAAATTTCCTTAGGCCAAGGAAAGGTGGCCTGCTTGCAAACTTGAGGTCATGGGTTTTCAAGACTTCCTTGGCCATTTTTGCTGAGGAAACCACCAAACATGGCACACAGCCAAGGCGCAATGACATGAGAGGTCCATAGCGTTTGGAGAGTTTCCATAGAGAGCTATGTGGGGATGAGGCATCAAGTTGGTGTATATTGCCAATGAGAGGAAGACCTAGAGGACCAGGTGGAAGAGAAGCTCTTGCACTATATGTTATGAATTTGTGAACAATGAATATGATGATGATAGATAAGAAAGAAAGAAGAACAAGCACCGCCATAATGTAGGCATACATGTTAATTACACCTCTTTCTTTCAAATTTATAGAAGGCTAAAAAATAGTAGTAAACATCAAATTGACTGTATACATTCAAATGAACAAAAATAAAGAATTAATGGTTAAATTAGTCATTCTGCTTGTATGTCCATTTGATTTTAGTTTCTCACCAAAAAATAATTAGTGATTGTCTCTGCGTTACATCAAGTTTGATTTTAGTCTCACCAAAAGACGGAGCTCCGACGAGCATGTCTAGTGGTAGAGTTGACATGACATTATAGACGTCATTTTTAATTCAATTTTAATTTTCACCTATATAATTAAAAACTAAAAAATTAAAAATTAATAAATAAACGCATCATCTTTATCATAATATCCCCTTCGTCGCTGATCACCACGGGCAAAATTCACACTCCATGATCTTCATCTAATCTTCAACATCTTCCTCTTCTTCAATACTTTTGTGTTTCGTCCACATGTATAAAGATGGTGCAATAGTTGGACCTTTTGCCGTCTCTCATTGTCATCCTTCATAAATATTTATGATAGAAAGATTTTTTTTTAAAAGGATAGAAATTTACACATATGCCAAAACATCAATTGCTTTTCCTTGTCTTCATTGAACATGTATATACATGCTAAGAAAGCTAATTGCCTCCACGCAATTGTCCTAGCTAGAATCATACATAAGAACACAATATACAGTTTCCAATGATAACAAATATGTACAGATTGTTCCCAAAATATCTTGCCAATTTGCTGATATGATTGGATATAATCGGTGGAGATTCAAGAATTCTAGTTTGTGGAATAACTTACACATATAAATTTATAATACTTAAAATATTAAAATAACTAGTGTTTTTACCCGCGCGTTGCACGGGAAATATGTTTATTTTATTTGATACATCAATCAATTCATTGATTATTAAAAATATAATAAAAAACAAATGAAATAGAAGAGTCAGAAATGATGAACAAAGTGGACAAAAGACTTCTCTTCTAAGCCTGATTGAAATCAACAGGAACTCGTTTCACATTCTTATCCGTGCGTTGCAATCGGAATATGTCTATTGTATTTGATACGTCAATCAATACCTTGATTATTAAAAATATACACAATCAAATTTATGTCTGTCCATGGTAGCTCTGTGGACCTTCAGCACCACATCAACTCCCTTTTCCTAGAATTAAAATTAAATAAATAATATGATAAATTAAGATAAAATCAAGAAATAAACAACCTAAATTCTAATCAAATCTAAAATTTAAGAAGGTACTAAATAAAAATAAATAAAAACTATCAAAATCTAGCAAATCACAATAAAAACTCATAAAATCCTGAATTAAATAAAAATCGGAAAATGTTGAATAAGTAGGATGAAGTGACGGTTGACCCCTATCAGCCCGACTTCCTTTTGAAATAACCGGAAGAATTTTCCTGAAGTCTCCTCACCTTACCCCAGAAAGGTTTGTCGCGACCAAAATTTGCTATGGTTTTCATAACGTTATAAGACTCGCCTTTTGGAGCAATTCAGCTTTAGGCGATCCCTGGCGAAGGTTGCATGTGGAGACTTCATTTATTGAGATGAGTATTGAAAATCTGGGATAAGCAGTTCTCCCTCAGTAAAGAAGCTATCCCACTGGATGCAACATTTAAAACAATTAAACCTTTAGAGCACACCGCAGCAGACAATGTGTTCCTCCCAAACCGTAAAGGAAAAAGAACCCTCCCTTATTACACATGACGACATCCAACACCTGGTTATACACATGCTTTTGTTCTCCGGTAAGTGAACCGACCGACTCTTCATGAACTTTGCTCATCTCTTTCTTATTGTAGTTGAGCTCATCCAAAACGAACTTATTTTCAAAATTCATTATTTCAGAAAAAGTAGGATATAGTAAAGACGAAATTTTTTTAAGAGATCTGGCATTGCACTGTAGCTCCTTTTCAATTTCAATTAGACACATATTCATCAACTCGATTTGGAGATCTGCATCGCGCATCAAGTGAACAATTAATAGCACGGAAAATTAAATAAATAAAAATAAGATTAAGGTAGGTCACGTAAGCTTTCGTCAATGTAATGTGCATGTGTTGTTGGAATATACCAAAATTAAAATATTAATAGAAACAAAATAACTTACAATAAAAAAATTTAAGAGATGAAGTACCTGGAATATTAAGCGCTTTCCTTCTTTCGTACAAAATTCCATCACTCAGAAGCCTCCATGTTTTTTGCCAAACTTCTTTTGGCCTGCTCATTGCGTTTGTGATCAGCATTCTAGTAGACAAATTCCTTAGGAAAACTCCAGATCCCAGTATACTTACGCCAATAATTCTATCGATATGCTCCCGATAATCCTCCATTAACCCCAAAGCTTCACATGCATCGTGAAATGTGGGATAGACAACAGATCGTTCTTGCATCCCCTTACATTTGAAGGATTGATAGTGCGAGATGACCTTTTATTTGAAAGTACCCGTTTCCTTCTTGCTCTAGCTTCAGCATATTGTGAGACATGAGATATCCTTGCACGGTCCATGGATGAAAGTGCTCTTATAGTAGGGTTTGAACAAAACTACACTGGTGGAAAAACCATATGAAAAGGATAGTTAATGGGTTTGAGATGCTATTCAAGATAAATATAAATAATTGATTGGAAATTATTAATGATATCATATGATATTAATTTAAGTCACTGATTGGAAATTTAAATGTTAAAATAAAAAACTATAAAATATTTATTCATTGAATATTTTTTTCTTTAAATATCTTAATGCTATCAAATATTTTATTGCAAGTCGAATAAGTCCAAAAATTTATATCGTATGCGATGTTTATGAAATTATAATTAAAATTTTCACGGTTGGGATTAAAATATTAAAAAGGTGAGGACAATTGTTGGCTTAAATTTGAAAACTGACTTTTTTAACTTTAATTTATTGGATGCAACAATATATGCAATCAATTCACCTGCATAGCATAATATTGACGTGCATAATGTTTTTAACTTATATTTACTTTTAATTTATTGATATTACTAGTATTTATACCCGTGCGATGCACGGGGATATTCGTTTTTGTTTGTCCGTGAAAATCTTCAAAATTTGTGTTATTTTTGTTATGTTTTTAAAAGACATAGTAAAAGAAAAAAATTAATTTTAGATATAAAAAACAGAACTTTGTAAGTTTTTTCGTGGTGAATGTGTTAGTTATTGTTTTGTAGAAGCACAATTATTATAGTTATTTGTAGTTTTTGTTTTTTTTTTTTGGTATATTGGAAAGATAAATTACACTGATCAAAGATTGATTCATGAACCTTCTCCTCCCAAACTCATATATCACCTAACTCTTACCACTTGAATTATCGTTCATTTGTCTTTGTTCATTTAAATGTTACGTGTTTTTAATTTAGGTTTTATATAAAAATTTAATAGTTTATTGCAGATAGATGAAGTTAAATATATGAAACAATAATAGACACTGAGGAAATTCTCTCTTTTTATTTACAAATGAAATAACTACATTGAAAATAAAACTGAGAAAACATATTTCCTAAATTAAAAGAAAAGATAGAGGAAAAAATAATAGTAAATTTAATGGTATTGATGTAACCACTAATTTTTTTCTTATATTTTAAATGTTATAATTAATAGATATTTAATAAATATCTATTAAATTAAGTGAAAAGTTGCATATGGCAAACTCAAATATCACATTGCAGGCTAAAGCAAGGAAACACTTCGAAACACCAAATCCATTGGTTTTGTTTCAGTACCCGTAAAATCATACACTGTGGAACTCCAAGGCTATAGAGATAGCAATAGAGAAGCCACAAACACCTCTCTAAAGTGTATTAGAAATAGAATAATGTACAAAATCAAGCATAAAAAGTCTGAGCTACAATTTTTTTTATCAATCAAATGGTCAAACTTAATTCAGCCGCTAGAGTCTACAGAGCTACTTGCTAGTAAAATAGTCAAAGGGCTCTTTTATGTCAATCATTGGACACCAACATTCATAAGATTCAGTAAAATACTACACAATTTTATAAGGTTTGCATTGAGTTCATTAAAAAGTGATCATACTGATAAAAATCAGCAAGCTTCAAATTACAGCGTGTCTCTGCCAGTTTCATATATACCAATCCTTTAGTATGCGTCCCAAGAAGGAAATCCTTTGAACGTTTCCAGCAAATGTATTTCAGCACAAAACAGGCACAAATCCAATTGCTGAATGCAAAGACACCCATCAAAGTCACATTAAGCTCTCAAAGTTCCTCAACCATTGTAGTGAATTTTATGATTTTGGGAGCTCATACCATGAGGCTGCTGTTGGGAAGCATGCATGTTCAACAGATGTATTGTAGTGAGCCAAAGGCTGAGAGTAGAGACAATTCATCTGCAAAGAACCTAGGAAATTTATTGGATGTAAGAGTTGCAGTGCCAAATAACATGAAAAACCAAGCTTCAGTAAAATAAGGCATAAAACAACCACATCATATTAATTTTAACTGATTATTGTTATAATTATACATTTTTATTAAAAAGCTGGAACTACATGAAACCTGAGTTTGAAGGTTAGCATTAGATCTCCATTTCGCTAACTTTCTATCTATTATCTATATATTATTTCTCCTCAGCTCTTCTAATTAACTAATTACTAATGGTTGCATAAAACTATTCACCTCTCACCAGTTACAAATTAATAACTTTTAATGTTTCTCCACATGTTACAAATTGATCACTTTTAATGTCCCTCATCTGTTACAAATTAATAACTTTTAGTGTCTCTCATCCATTACAAATTAATCACTTTTGATGTTTCTTCATCATCTATAGTTACGATATATCTTAGACTGACCTACAAATATTATCTTAGTCCTTCTAATTCCAAAGACTATTTTATCTAGTCTTTGCATGAGGAGCATTTTCGGTACATTTTTCCCACATGTTCCGATCACAGCTCAACCAACAATACATAAACAACCAATGAAAAATCATAATCAGGCCTTGAAAACCATGATTGAATTGGGAAAAAAAATCTTGAACCTTATTGAAACCATGATGGGCTTCAATCGCAAGCTTAATCTTCTTTCCATTCAGTATAAACATGTTACAATATAAGCAAAAAAGGAAAAGACAAATGACCTAAGGGGCACTCATGTTAACCTCACCAGACGTCTTAACATAAAATTGTTAGAGCCTAGAGAGCTATCTAATCTAAGATCAACAAATAAATTAGTGAAAGAAATTGAAAAAGATAGAGGAATTAGAGAACTACCAATGCAATGCTCTAATTTTCTGAAGGTTCGTTCTGATGGCTTTTAGCGGCACCATATTGCAATGCTTCTCTAGCAGTTTTCAGCTGATAGGAGAAAAGGAAATTATCTAAGCAGCACTTCAGATCACTTGAAAAATAAACGCATTACAAAATTATCAAAAAATGAATAAAAATTATAAACAATAGAGGAACTTATAAGAGAAATAACAAAAATAGATTGAAACAGATTAAAATAAACATTAAAAAAAAATTCAAAACCCAAAATCCAAATGATTCTGCAAATTTTTTGAAAAGAAAATCAAAAGCATGATCATTAATCATCTTAAAGCCCATAATCACAACCATAATGGAAAAGAGAAGTCACAGTAGGAATTGAAACCTAGAGCTTGAAAAGAAATTAGAAAGAACAAACAACATGGAAGTCAATTGATAACATAAAAAAATGGAAGATAAAATTAAAAGGTCATTATTGACATCTAGATGAAGAGTTCAAGAAGTTTCTCATCCAACCCTAGATGCACACAGCCACAATAGTGATGACCACTTTATTGAAAAACATGCACCCTACATCGAGCAAATTCAGTGAAATAAAAGCGTTAAAAATGGATTTCTAAACACTAATAAGATAAGAAAGAATCAGAAGATTTGAACAGAGGAATCAATTTTTTACCTCCGTCGTGTCTGTGCCCTCACAGTCTAAAATCAGCGTGGAACCCTAGCTCTGTAAATTGGAAGGTGTCGCTGAGGATCTGATCGAACATAAATGAAGAACAAAGGAGTGAAGCATAGATGGATTGTGAGACCCAAGTTTTTAAGTTTGGAATAAACCGAATAAAATTCCTTTTCACGATTAAATTGATGTAACGTGAAGGAAAATCTGAACAAGTGTTTATTGAATGGAATCAATTTGTGAAGGAGAAAGTTCAGGAAAAAGCTAAGGATTGTATCAAAATCGATAAAAGTTATAGCACGATTAGTATTCGCTTAAAACTAGGTCAAGAATGCTAGTAAATAGCTAATTTATATTTTAAGACACGACGGAAACTAATTCCAAAATCTTCAGAGAAATGTTAGAACTTTTCTTATTCGCCTATAAACAAGCGTTTCGATACGAAACCCTGGAATGTACGAACGTCAAATTCCAATACTCGGAAGTTTGCCGAAACCGAATTACTGATAGTTCAGAAACCCTTTAATCAACGGACGATGAAGACTTTTTCTATTCGGAGCTTCAAACGAAGATTCCACACGCGTACGCCATATTTATCTCGATATTTCTAATCTTTCTTCAGAACGAAGTTTTCTCATCCGACATCAACTGCAAAAAGTAGTTTTTCGGGTAAAATCGATTTACACCGACTTTTGATCGTTTGATTAAATTCCAAGAAACCTGTTTTGAGTTATGGAATTCTGTCGCCAGAACCTATCTTAGAATTCTCCGAGGATTACGCAGGAAAAATCGGAATCGCGAAATTTTCATTTTTCCAAATTTTCCAAAACCTATAAATAGCGAGAAAATGAAAAAAATTCAAAAACTCACCCCATTTCTTCCCAAAACCCGCGAGCTTCCAAGGAGAGGAGGAGGATTTGATTTTCGCCGATTCTTGCCCGTTTGCTGCACCGATCGTTGCTAATCGAAGACTTCGAGGTATAGATACCATATCTCACTTCTGATCGTCGTTTCTGTCGACTTCTTCTATGTCTTACCCGCATCCGCAATGACCGCAACCGCGTCCGCAACCGCGACTGCAACCGCAATTTAGAACACTACCAAGGACCCCTTCATCAAGCCCCCATGCACACGCCGCTCTGCTATTCTCAATCAACTCATTAATCTCAAGGTTCATAACCTCTTTTGGTTCTTAATTTCTCATATGGGGTGTTCCCTTTCCGCTCAAAGTTCTATTCTTTTGGGATTCAGAATTTGTGAGTGAGTGATACCCTTTGCGTACAACAATAAAAGCAGGGAAGGAAGGTGAACCAAGAAGAGGATGATTACGAGGAAGCTGAAAAAGGTACCCTTTTCTGATTTTTCTGGGTTTTTCTAACCCTGTTTTCCTTTTAACCCTTTTTCTTCTATGATTCCTTTCATCGTTCTGCCTTTGCTACCTCTGTTATAGTAAGAAACTAACTTATCTTTCTGCTGAATTTTGACTCAGTGTTTTCTATTTCCTATTTGCATCCTGATAGCCCCAATTTCATGCCTTATTGAGGTTCTTCCTATAACCAGTCCTGAATGAGAAGGGATTTCATGGATGGATTTGTAGGATTGCTAAGGTTTTCACAAGCTGAGAGACACAAAGTTCCTTACTGAAACAACTTTTTTCTTCACTTTTGTTGATATAAACATCAAATAAGGGGCAGACATGCGGAAGCATTCACGCACATGTGACATGCTGTCATCATTATATGGATTTGATTTTTAACTTTTTATAAATGAGGAAGTCTGTGTAATCAAGGTGCACAATCATTCTATGTAAATGGAGAAGTGATTAGTGTCATGTGGCTTCATGGTGATCCTGATATAAGCAAAAGTTACATCACGAACATGTTTGTTGAGGTATCTACTACACTGTTTTGATTTGAACTTTTGGTCATTATTGTTTCTAGAAGAGAATAAAAGAAATATTTAAAAAATGTGGGAATATTTTGTCCCATGAAGCTGCCCTGTCTGATGATGGGAAGAGCAAAGGATACAACTTTGTTCAATTTGAATCAAAGGAATGCACAAATGATGTAGTGGGCTCTCCACCTTTTGGTTTTTTATTCTGTTGGTTGAATAGTTGTCTTTCTCATTCATTAATTACTATGAAAATCAATACATGAAGACAAGTAACAACTTTGAGAGGGTACTACACTTTTTCTAAATCCTTTCTTACCTTGAAAGGTTATTATTTCTCGCAAACTCTGTTTTCATGTGGACAGAGTAACCACCCATGCAATAGTGTTTCCTTTCATGTGCTTATATTTGGCTTTTTGATAGATTAAGAAGTCCTTTGTGTAGAAAATGCGGTAAGAGTGATCAAAATCACCCGGTTTTCATTTTGGATATTGTGCCTTATTAGTTTGTGCAATTTGGTTGTGCTTCAGCATGCTTGGCTGAGAAATCTCACACTTGAGGAAATTGCTACATCTGCTTATCACAAAGAAATTCTAGAGTTTGCTATCACATGTATCTCTCTTTGAGATGTTCACACCATAGGTATGCAAATTTTCATGCAATGGGTTATATAATTGATTTAGTGCCCCATGAAGTGTTAGTTGGGCATATTTGCTTTTACCTTGAAAGATTGTGCTGAGAATCTGAGATGTTTGATCAAAAAGTGCGCTTCTATTTGGCGGAAAGAGTGATCAAAAAGTGTTAGTTGGACTTCTATATGGGTTTTGCCTTAGTGGGAGACTATCTGCCATGGGTTTTTCTTTATGGTTTGGCTGCCTTCTATGCCATCAATTGGATCTTCGGTGCTCTTCCTTCATCTATTGGATATATAATTTTTGTAAGTCCTTTATGCTGAGGGATGTGGGCAGGAGTACACTTCCTATGTGTATAGATGCCAAGCCTTAGTGAGGTTGGGGATACAATTAATAGATCATCATCCAATAAACTTACAGTTAATATATAGTAGCTTTAAAGGAACTTCAATGTGTCTGAACTCATGCTCTGAAATCAGGGTACCAAAATACAAGCTTCGGTGAATTTTTTTTGTAGTTATATTGACTCTTGGAAAATTCAAATCTTCTTGAAGTTATTACATTGAGCTTTTTAAATCATTTCCTTTATTTTTCAAAAGAGAGTTAGAGGTGATATAAGTTTCTACAGTTAAAAATTCTGAAGAGTTATAGTGGTATACAGCTTGAGAGTTGTACACTTGAACTGTGAACACCATCAAGTATAATATTTGACTGTATTGTTGATGGGTGCTTGAATTTTGTAAGCCTCACCATGGTAACTCAATATATGCAACAACCTCTTCAATTTTGATTCATAGAATGAAGGAACACCCCCCATATTTAATGAGTAGACATGAACCAAATTCTTCTACATTCAACTAGGACGCACATGTCTTTTTGAATTTTTAATATGTTAAGATAACACTTTATCCTTATACACTACAACATTAAGAGATTGGCAAGAAAAAAAATTGAAGAAGGAGAATGGTGGAAGTGAACTGTGCCATGCTCTATAGCGTAGATTCTTATAAACATTGCTTTAGTTTTGAAGTCAAAATGTGACAAAGGTGCTTACTTCAATTGCATTAATTTTTCGTTAGAGCTCAAAGGTCACTATTTACTATTTTGTGGGAGATCAATAGTCACCTATTAGATGTCTAAGTAATAAGATATTATTTGATCACATTGAAAGTACATCAACCAAAGTATTACATAAAAGGCATAAAGAAATGAATTGAGTGGCCTTTTAACTATGACATGATTTTGTTCAATTTGATTCAGGTGCAGTGACAGTTAAGTTCCAGACTTTAAATGCAACTTTTTCTTGACCTACTGGATCATCCTCTATTGATTTAGCCTTCTTCATTGATTGCGCAGTATAGAAACAAAGCAGGAGATAGGTGCGGAAGTGAAAGTGAGATGGTCAATGAGGTGAGAAAGATGGTGGTTCAGGATCTTTGCTTCCTTGAGTGGCATAATCTATATATATATATATATGTAAAGCACACTTGTGTTTTTGCATGCAATAGATGCATTAATTCATAAAAGCTCACATACATTTATATTAAATACATTAAAAAATAAAAAATTTAATAAATTAAAAACTGAAAAAAATTGTATTATAAAAAACTATTCAACTACTTATATTAAATAACAACATTCATAGACTTAAAATTGACTTGAGCTTTGCATTTGAAAAATTTAAAAAATTAAAATTTAAAAAAAAATTTATTAATAAATAATTTAGATAAAATACTTTTAAAATAAAAATTTTTCTATATATATACATATGTAAAGCAAATTTGAAAAAATAGCATTAAACACATAAAAAAATAGTAAATTTCTTTTGAATTAAAAACATTAAATAAAAAATTGAAAACTAAAATAAAAACTACATCCACTTTATTATTCATTATATTAATTATTAATTGTTAAACTTTTCAATTTCTCATATTTAAAAGTAAATATTAAGTAACCAAAAAAAAGTAAATATTAAAATTAAAATTTTTTCAATTTCTCTTATTTAAAATATTTAAATTTTAATTATTCATCACAACTTGAGGTGATTGTTTTAAAAAATAATAATAATTGAAATTGACTACCTTTCCATTAATGACAATAATAGATTGTTAATAATAATTTATTTATACTCTCTACTAATTGTTAATAATAATTATAAATCTGATTAATTATTAATCATAAGTTGAGAAATTAAAAAAAAAATAAAAAATAAAACTTATTACTACATTTTACTTATAAAAATGTTTATTAATAAATAATGTCGAAAAAATAGTCAAAAATTTAAAAAAAATGACTCTATAAGATATTATTATTACTATATCGAATGTATATATTATTTGAAAAAAAATCTTTAAATATGATTCTTTTTTTAAACTAAATATGATTTTTGATCTATTATATTATATAGAAGTAAAAATAACTTGAGGAAGCATAACAGAGAAAAATAATTATAACAAAAGTTGAATAAATTTAAATTTACTGAATAATATTTTACGATACTAAAATTATAACTTATTTTAATTTTTAATTTAAAATTATTTCATTGTTGATAAAAAAATTATAAAAAAGTATGTTATTATAACTTATATTAAAACCTTATTACTTGATTTAAAATATTTCAAATTCACTTTAGGATTTTTCAAATTATTAAATTGGTTTTTAAAGATTAGTTAAGATATTGAAAAATAGAATAACATTTGGGGACAATATTTCCCCTAATTGAGTATCAATGTTTACAACCGGATATATGATAAATCAGCCCCTCTGCAATTGAATTACAATAATAAATCTAAAAATAGAGAACCCAAATCAATAAATAGGTTACCACCAAAGTTTAGAAAATTAATTCAATGTTAATACAAAAGAAATTTAATTACACTATAATAATTTTTATAATATATTAAAAAATAGTGTAAATAAACCCGTGCAACGCACGGGTATTATTTCTAGTTTAATTGTAAA
Source organism: Lotus japonicus (assembly GCF_012489685.1). Classification (NCBI taxonomy): domain Eukaryota; kingdom Viridiplantae; phylum Streptophyta; class Magnoliopsida; order Fabales; family Fabaceae; genus Lotus; species Lotus japonicus. Next base: position 1,926,240 of record NC_080045.1, on the reverse strand, counting down.
AGCTTCTAGAGAAGGCTATGTTGATCAGAAAGAGCTTCAATGGAATTCCTATGAAACCTTGGATGAATAGTTGGAGCTGGAGTGGTTGGTAAGTGTCAAACAGATGTAAACAAATGCAATGAAATAGAAAAATAGCACCCATGACCTATGAACAAAGAAAGAAAATCGTAAAAATTGGGCTAAGCTTGACATGCTTTTTAAAATTGAGATTTAGTTTGTTCTGTTTTTTACAAAGCCTTAGACTCTAATATGAAACAAACATTCGTTCCAATGTGCAGAACCAATTATCATTGTAGTCATATGTTAGTCTATATTATCATTTTGCTATTCAAATATCTTAGACATATTTCTCTAAAATTAAAAGATACTAATCAAGTATTCCAATAGTTATGGTGTTTTTTTGATTTGCCTTCCTGAGTTTAATATTTAATATATAGAATTTAATTACCTATTAATGGGAGAAATAATTGTAACTAATTTTCGTGTTTAAAAATTTCATGGTGGTAGGTTTAATATTAGAGATTAATGGATATGCACCGTCAGTGTGAAGAAGTTTTACACTAACGTCCAATCACATTTTGCCACATAAGATTAAGTGGTTATATATCTTTTTAATTCTAATTAGTAAATTAATAAATTACTAATGTGGCGGAAATCAATTGAGTACATGTGTAAAATAAGTTTACATTGTCAGTGCACCTTCCATTTTCTCTTTTGGTAACTCCTGTAAAAAGTGAATATTATATGAGGTTATTGCTAAATTTTACAAATGGGCTCATTCATTTCCAAACATAAGAAAAATATATGAAGTTACATATAACACATTCAAGAACGTGTGCTACACGATGAGCTTACTTGACGATGATAAAGAATACATTAATGAAGTAATAGAAACTTTGCATTGTTGTGCTACAAACAATATTAGAAGACTTTTTGCTACTTTACAATTATCATATTAGGTTTTAAGGGCATAATTTGTTTGGAAAGAAACATAAGAGTATTTAAGTGATGGTTCTTTATAGGCTTAATTGCAACTTTAGTCCCTGACGTTTACCAAAACCACGATTTTAGTCCCTCACCTAATTTAATTACAAGAATAGTCCATCACGTTCCCTTCCGTTTGCAACGTTAGTCCTTCCGTCTAATTGTTAACGGAGAAGGCTTATGTGGCAACGCACATGCCTCTCATGTGACCAAGAAAAAGGATTTAATTGCATTTTTGGTCCCTGACTTATACACATTATGTAGTTTTGGTCCTTAAAGTTCAAAAATTGCATTCAAATTTATATAAAAACAAAAAAAAAACCAGAAAATGATAAGTATTCATATTCTTCAAATTTAATTACATATTTATTAAATCATAATCAGACATAATATTATAAATTTTAATTTTAAATAATTAAAAACATATGTATTGATTTGTTTATACTTTATAGAATAATAAAAATATATTTAATCAATACATTTAACTTAATATAAAAGATATCGGAAAAAAACATGGAGGATTATATATACATACTTTAAATTTAAATTAAATTGGATAGAAAGAGAAAAAATTATGATTGTTATCAAAACATTACTGAATAAGAATTTAAATAAGTATTTTATAAAATCATAATCAGGCATAGTAAAATAAATTTTAATTTGAGTAGAATTTTTGAAGAAGATGAATAGTTATCATTTTCTATTTCTTTATTGTTTTTTTTATTAATTTGGATGCAATTTTTGAACTTTAAGGACCAAAACTACACAATGTGTATAAGTAGGGGACTAAAAGTGCAGTTAAATCATTTTTCTTGGTCACATGAGAGGCATGTGCGTTGCCACATAAGCCTTCTATGTTAAAAATTGGACGGAAGGATTAACGTTGCAAACGGGAGGGAACGTGAGGGACTATCCTTGTAATTAAATTAGGCGAGGGACTAAAATTGTGATTTTGGTAAACGTCAGGGACTAAAGTTGCAATTAAGCCCAGCCTTCTTTATCTAAAAGAAAACTTATTATGCGACGTAATGGTGAGCACGTTTTTAATCAAAGCTCAAACAAAAATAAATAAGTACAAAAACCACAAAAAAATAAAATTATATCGCTTCTGCAAAATAAAAAAAATACATTCATCATTTGAAAAAAATACAAATATAAGTTTACTTATATCTAATTTTTGGTTACATATCTAAAATAATTTTATTCTTTTTATTCATAATAATTTTTTTCAGTAAATAAAAAACACACATTTAGAAAGAAAAATTATACACGATAAACAAAAATGAATAACCCCGTGCATCGCACGGGTATAAATACTAGTATATTTATATTTTGGTACTAATGAGTTGAAGTACCCCTAGTATTTTGATAAGTGCAATTTTTACGTGTTTTTCATTATCATTATAGACACTTATTTGACTAGTATGCTTGCATTGTTGATCATTTTATCCCCAAAGTAGCTTGCTTAGAAAATATTTAGTTTTAGCATAAAAATAATGTAAATATTATGCTTTTAATATTTAATGTCTTAATTTTGATGTAGGAGTAAGATGATCACTTGAAGAAGGCTTGAATCTTGAGCAAGAAAATAAAGTGAGGAAAGTTGGCTCAAATTTAGCTTGAGCGGACTGGAAACAGAGCTGAAAAATAAGCAAAGGAAAGAGTTCGCTCAAAAGTTGGCTCAAGCCACCACTTTACAGTAGATTTTCAGCATAGTTCGCTTGAGCCAACTTGAGTTAGATTGAGCGGACTGAAGGCGGCCTTAACTACTTTAGCATGAAGAAAGGTTCGCTCGAGCCAACTTAGCTTGGCTTGAGCCAACTAAGGTCGGCCAGAAACTCTATAAAAGGCCAGACCACGAAATTTTTAGTATCTCTTCCATCTCTCTTCCATTTTTTCCTCCCTAAACATTCATAGGAGGCTGGGCTTCATGGGGGAAGGGTCCCTGGGTCTAGGATTGAAAGATTGAAGCTCCGGAGCGTGGCGGCGACCGCCGAAGGACCGTGACAACCTCTCGGGGGCGATGGAAAGCTTGGGAAAGCTTCTATCGCCGTGGATCCTTCGCCGTTCTTCTGGGTTTCATCTTTTCTTCCTTATCCCTTGTACTTGTTGTTTCTATTTTTGTATTTAGGATGTTATAACTTGATGCTTTGATTGTTGTAAACTCTTTTCATAAATGTAAATGATAATCTTTCATGTATGGTGTTTCTTTCTATGCTTCATGCCTCTAACCAATCAATTGATAATCAAAATAGTTCACTAATTTATAAATAGATCGGAAGGTTGATATGAATTAGTGTATGCTTAGTTCAATGAAGGTAGAACACCTATGTCTTAGGTCACAATTTGTGTGTTAAAGTTTTGCTTTATGTGCTTCAAGTATCAGTGATTTGCGTTAGATTTCCGAGTACTAGCATGAGATCGGGAGATAAATGCAGGTCCGGTTCAAGAGAGAAACCACTCACTAAACCAATTGTCTTAAGGTGAGAATATCTTAGGTAAGAGCAATAGTGGATTTCCACGTGACAGGTGGGGTTCTGAGTTCTAACAGGAGTTTCCGGGTGAGAACGGAGATTCGCAAGCCTAGGATACCTTGTATTAGGATAGATTGGTCATTGGGAATGTCTTTGAGAGAGAACTTGAGTTATATTATTCCTTTTGGGTTTTCTAGATGGTAAGGGATTACGTCTAGGAATTCCAACTGATAGATTCACCTAGGCTAGGGATAGTTAGGTGGATAGCTCTCGGCATCATAAGTGAAATGAACCATTACATAAGTGTTTGAGTTGAAAACAATCAAATGACTAGGTGACGACATATCTAAATACATTTTCTTCTTTGTTACCTCAGCAAACCTTCTTTTACTGTTTTCTCCTATATTCAAAATCACAAAAACAATTTATCAAACATCTTTGTATCCGCTCAGATCAATGTTTAACTGGTAGAACTAATGTTCACACAATCCCTGAGGAATATAAACCCGTATCTGCTTTGCTATTATTGAATCATAAGGGTTTAGTTCCAAAGCAGTACTAACAAGGAAAAAACCTTTATCAAATTTGGCGCTGTTGCCGGGGATTGTGTTTTGAAATGTTGGTGAACTAGTAGAATGTTGATTCGAGTTGTAAATAGTGTACATAGTTGTTCTTGTGTATCAATATCCCTGGTTTATTATTGTTCTTAATGCTTGTTGTAGCCTGATCAACTATAACTTGATTTGTGGTTTGGAATTCTGTGAACCTGTCTTGGAATGAATCAGCTAGTGAATTTAATGTAATTTAGGTTCATTGGTCATGAATTGATGCATAGCATAATGTATATAGGTGTTGTCTTGTGCATAGTTGTTTGTGTTTTCTTTCTCTTGTTCTCTTGTTTTTGTTTTTAAATTCCCTAAGGATTCCTCACTTTTGGTTCTTGAATGATCTTTTGCAAGTTTTCATGGTCAAAATCATCTTTTGAATTTGTGAATCAAGATAGAACCATGAAGTTTTGGAAACCATGAGTTTTGGTGTGTTTATTTTCTATGCTTTTGTGTGCTTTCTGTTTTAATTTGTAGCAATAGTGATTTTGTGAAGTTATGCCAAAACCTGAGTTTTAATGAGCTTCACAAATTTTATTTAGCATATTAAGACTGTTCAATGAGTTTGGATGCAACAAATGTGATAAAATCAAATTTTGGGGGTGTGACTTGTTGAATTTGCATGTGGAATGGAATGTGAATTGGATTATGTGCTTTTAATTCTAACAATATGAAATTGAGACTTGACACAGGTCCAAAATAGTGTTTTTCATGTATAGGGAGGAATGGAAAGCAAGGATGGTAAGTATTGTAAAATTTGAGGTATGAGGTGGTAAAATAGAAGAAAATCATGTCTTTAAGTGAAATTGCTGCATAATTATGCAGGTTGCTCTCCAAGACCTTTGAATTTTCTCATGTTCAATGTTATTTTAGTATATTTATGCATTGAGTTTTGTGTATTGGTGCTTTGGTTTGTTAAATTTCAAGTTTGGTTTGATTTTAACACTTTGCAGCTCTTGAGGTTTCATTTTTTAGTTTTATGAACTGAGTTTTTGATCTTGTGGATTCAATGTCTAAATGCTAGATTTTAAGATTTCCACAAGTTTTCCTTGATGATTATATCATGTTCAATCAAGTTTGGGGTAAATTTTTAGCATGAATTGGTTTTTGGGGTATGGAGTTGTAAAATACTTGAGAAATTCCCTGGAATCCTGTCAAATCTGCATAATTCTCTTGTAGTTCGCTCAAGCCAACATACAGTTTGCTCAAGCGAACACGTATCAACCCTTAGGCAAACTTGACTTCATGATTCTTGAAAAACTTGGCTTGAGCAATCTCTAAGCCAACGCAACTTTGCTCAAGTGACTACAACTTTGCTCAAGCCAAGTACCTACCTAGAAAATGCATCTTCCACTGGAAAAGGTTGGCTCAAGCGATGCTTAAGCGAAATACATACTCAAAAACACTGTTTTGAGTTCTGAAGTGCTAAAAGGGATGTTTTTTGAATTTTATTATGCTTAAGCTCATAATTTTATTATTCTTACCCCTCTTTTGCGTTCTAACTTGATTTTAAGTGACTTGAAGGCAGGTTCATGATGATATTTACATTTGGCTTGAAGACAGTCCTAATCTCTTGGAGGGGGTGAGAGCTTTGATGAGCAACCTTGGATTAAATGCAAAGCATCATGAGGGAGTAGTTTTTGTCCTTCTTTCTTTTGTTTTTAATATCTTATTAGCATTTTGGTATATATATTAATTAACACTTTGTGTAGATTTCATCGATAGCTGACTGGTTTTAACTAGTATGGTTAATGAAACATCAATATAATTGCATGATACGCTTTTAAATGCAATTTGAATTGTTTGATTCCTTGATTTAATTGGTGTTTGCACTCAGAGATAGCATGATTTGATATGATTGTATGATTCACATGAAATTCATAGGCATAACATGAAATTTTTTGAAAATCAGGGAATGCTTTGAATCCAAACCAATGTGAGGGAGTGTTCCTAAACACTTGTGAGCTGAGAGATTCTTCATTGTGTTGCATGATTGGTTTTGTTTGAGTATCTTATTATCATTGTTGTATGTAATTTCTTGGAAATGATCAAGGCAAATTTTGTTCCATATATACAGCCACTTAGCCATATAGCCTACCATTTACATGTTAATTCCATTGTTAGCCCTTTTGAGCCTGGAAAAGAATATTGTTCTGATTTGTTCTTGTTTATAACCTTGAGCCTTAAAAGAAAAACAATGATCTCTCCTAAGCTGAATGGGTTAAGAGAGCACTTGTTCATGATATGGTTGTATTCAAGTTGGGGAGAGAAGGATAATAGTGTTATTTTTGTGTGGTTTGTGTATCAATCTGTTTGTACATACTTGAAAGTGAAAACAAAAAGATGAAAAAGGAGAAAAAGAGAATTAAAAAAAAAGATAGATTGATGAAAAGGGTGAAAAGAAAAGAAAAGAGTGGTGAATGAGAGAGTTGGTAAAAGCACTAGAGTAATTTATCATTTATGGTTAGTTTGAACTATGATTGCTCTCTTAGCTTGTTGAGTACCTTGCATATCCAGAAAAACCAATTTTCTTTGAAGCCTAACCACATTACAACCCTCAAAGACCTTAGAGATCCTTGATTGAACATGCAGCCTTGATAACTGCGGAGACGGATAACAAAATTGATTTATGTGATTCAGTGAGTGAACTGAGTGAAACACTCGCCTTACTTTGAACATAATGAAATGCTGAGTGAATGAATATCCCTGGTTGGAAAGGAATGAATTGTATGTTTATTGATTTTCATAGTGGATGTGCATTTGTATCATTGTTGTGTTTTTCTTTTGTAGGCATCACATTTCTAATTTTGGATCCTTCAATTTAAAATCTTAAGAAATCTTGCAATTTGAGCTTTTGAGGATTCAAAGACCATGCCTGTTGAATGAAAGTCATGACCTTTTGTTTGAGGACAAACAAAGTGTTAAGTTGGGGGGAGTTGATAAGTGCAATTTTTACGTGTTTTTCATTATCATTATAGACACTTATTTGACTAGTATGCTTGCATTGTTGATCATTTTATCCCCAAAGTAGCTTGCTTAGAAAATATTTAGTTTTAGCATAAAAATAATGTAAATATTATGCTTTTAATATTTAATGTCTTAATTTTGATGTAGGAGTAAGATGATCACTTGAAGAAGGCTTGAATCTTGAGCAAGAAAATAAAGTGAGGAAAGTTGGCTCAAATTTAGCTTGAGCGGACTGGAAACAGAGCTGAAAAATAAGCAAAGGAAAGAGTTCGCTCAAAAGTTGGCTCAAGCCACCACTTTACAGTAGATTTTCAGCATAGTTCGCTTGAGCCAACTTGAGTTAGCTTGAGCGGACTGAAGGCGGCCTTAACTACTTTAGCATGAAGAAAGGTTCGCTCGAGCCAACTTAGCTTGGCTTGAGCCAACTAAGGTCGGCCAGAAACTCTATAAAAGGCCAGACCACGAAATTTTCAGTATCTCTTCCATCTCTCTTCCATTTTTTCCTCCCTAAACATTCATAGGAGGCTGGGCTTCATGGGGGAAGGGTCCCTGGGTCTAGGATTGAAAGATTGAAGCTCCGGAGCGTGGCGGCGACCGCCGAAGGACCGTGACAACCTCTCGAGGGCGATGGAAAGCTTGGGAAAGCTTCTATCGCCGTGGATCCTTCGCCGTTCTTCTGGGTTTCATCTTTTCTTCCTTATCCCTTGTACTTGTTGTTTCTATTTTTGTATTTAGGATGTTATAACTTGATGCTTTGATTGTTGTAAACTCTTTTCATAAATGTAAATGATAATCTTTCATGTATGGTGTTTCTTTCTATGCTTCATGCCTCTAACCAATCAATTGATAATCAAAAGAGTTCACTAATTTATAAATAGATCGAAAGGTTGATATGAATTAGTGTATGCTTAGTTCAATGAAGGTAGAACACCTATGTCTTAGGTCACAATTTGTGTGTTAAAGTTTTGCTTTATGTGCTTCAAGTATCAGTGATTTGCGTTAGATTTCCGAGGACTAGCATGAGATCGGGAGATAAATGCAGGTCCGGTTCAAGAGAGAAACCACTCACTAAACCAATTGTCTTAAGGTGAGAATATCTTAGGTAAGAGCAATAGTGGATTTCCACGTGACAGGTGGGATTCTGAGTTCTAACAGGAGTTTCCGGGTGAGAACGGAGATTCGCAAGCCTAAGATACCTTGTATTAGGATAGATTGGTCATTGAGAATGTCTTTGAGAGAGAACTTGAGTTATATTATTCCTTTTGGGTTTTCTAGATGGTAAGGGATTACGTCTAGAACTGATAGATTCACCTAGGCTAGGGATAGTTAGGTGGATAGCTCTCGGCATCATAAGTGAAATGAACCATTACATAAGTGTTTGAGTTGAAAACAATCAAAGGACTAGGTGACGACATATCTAAATACATTTTCTTCTTTGTTACCTCAGTAAACCTTCTTTTACTGTTTTCTTCTATATTCAAAATCACAAAAACAATTTATCAAACATCTTTGTATCCGCTCAGATCAATGTTTAACTGGTAGAACTAATGTTCACACAATTCCTGAGGACGATAAACCCGTATCTGCTTTGCTATTATTGAATCATAAGGGTTTAGTTCCAATGCAGTACTAACAAGGAAAAAACCTTTATCAAATTTGGGGAAATGTCATATGGCACGAAACGAAATTCGTTTGTGTCCTTTATGTGATATATAAATAAATCTGATTTTTTTTTGAAATGTATAAATAAATCTGATTGGATGTAGCTTAATTCGTTGAATTCGTTGCCTAATCTTTTCGGGCCATATATCTCACTACTCTATTATTTGGCTTACCTAAATAAATAAATAAATCAAGCAAGGCTTTGACATGGTGCAGATTTGGCGATAGTGTGGCGCTAACATTGTGATATTGTAATCGTTTTCAACCTTCGAATTTGGGGACCAACGAAATTTTTTAAGGAGACTCTTTCTCACTTTACCATCCTTTCGAGCATGTGTACAACCTCGTTTTTTCAAAAAATAAATGACCGCAAATGAAGTTTTTGAACAGCTGGCCAAATTTACTCATGCAAGGAAAACACAATGGCCAATTTCTGGCTAAACTTAACCAAGAGCGCAAGAAGCTGGGGAATCTTGCTATAATGCCAAATGGATCAAAAATCTAAAGAAAAACATGGGAAAGCACTCTCGTAGGTATTTGCTTCAAGATTTTAGATGATGAACACATACACATAATACCCGCTAGGAGCATATAATTATTCAAAAAAAAACAATAAGATGGGTAGTGGATACTACCAATCCATATGCACCTTATTAGTCAAACCATGCGTATGCGTGCTTGGAGTTGGTGTTCTACCTCAAATAAGATGTTCATGATGGGATTCTATATTATTCGTTTCTTGGCAACAAGGCAAAGATCAATTTTCTTGTGCATCACTAATCCAGGTTTCTCTTGGGTGCCCAACATTTCTTCCTTGTCAATTCCAGGTGGGAGTTCCCAATCAAATGAGTGGAGAAGATTTGCTAGTGAAAGATCAAGTCAGTGTTTGAGTTGAGAGACAATCTCAGAGACTCAGTTAGAACTTAAGTGTAAATATTAATAATGAATATCATGCTATGTAAATGAATGATATAACCTGTATTTATAGGGTCAGAGTGAGTGTGAGGGGGGTGGTCCTTCGAGCCCTTCATTGATTTGTTGGTTTCAGAATATAATTCTTTCGTTCTACTGTGAAAAGTGGGGGACAGTGTCTGATCCTTTCAATCAAGCGATAGACTCATCAAGGTGAGGTTTGGTGGTCCCGCTTATATCCTTTCTATCACTCAGGGATCCAGAATGGAGCAACAGGGGGTGTCAGCTGTTCGGAATTAAGCCGATTGACCTAAGATGTCCATCATTGAATATGGCGCTGGCCTGTACTAACAATTCTAAAAACTGTGTCGGAAAGTCCTATCTTTCCAGAGCTTTCCTTGTGCTAGGAATTTCCCTCTTGCTTGAGTAATGGGAAGCAGACTAGTCCCCGAAAATGCACGTCTCTGATGGTAGGATGCTTCTTTTGAGTCATTTAACCCGGACTTATAACGGATGCTTCGAGGCATGCCTTTTGGTCGGCTGAGATGTACTCATACTAGTGGCTGAGAAGCTGGGAAGAACAGTAACTCTATCCTTATTATCATCAAAATATACTAAGAGGTTTTTATATACCAATTGTTTGGGATGCCCAAATACATCAGGCCTAGCCCGAACTTGCAAAAGCCGAGTTTTTTTGTGCAACTGGGTGGGTCGACTTGATTCAACGACGTGCGGTTCAAAAACCTGTCTCTTGTGGTTAAATCGGTCTGTTTCGGATTGGCCTCCAGCCCGACTGAGCTAGGTCTTTAAAAAAATAATACTCCTCTAGGCCCAGCCCACATGCGCCTCAAATACCCAACCCCAATCCTAGCAGTCACACACCCTCAATCTCTCAACCACTCTCAACATCTCCAAACATAATCGCCACACTTTCTCAATCTCTCTATCACTCTCAGCCGCCACAAGCCCACTACCACCAGTAGGTATTTTCTCCCCTTTGTCGCAACAACCTCCTCACACAGATTCATTCTCTTTCGTTGTCTTCACCTTCTTCGCCACCAATGCAGCCCTCAGTCTTCACCATGAATGTCATTCTAGCCCTTTCTTTCTATCGCGGATCTGTGGAAGCTTATTCTCCTCTTCCTTGTTGCAGATCAGATGAGAGATCTCGCCATGGCGGAGGAGATCTTCTTGCATGCCTCAAATCCCAACCCCAGAGGTGAAACGAAAGACTAAGAAGAAGAAGGAGAATGAAGATGAGGAATAGATTGAGGTGACAAACACAGAAGCCACATAGCGTCGGCTTAAAGCATTGACATTTTCCAACAACTTCCTCTAAGACCCCAACCGGAATCTCCATCCACCTCAAACCTTCTTCCATTATCGCCAAACATCATGACAAAGACCCCATCAAGAAATCTCACTAAAAGGTCAGTGAGATTTTGTTCTCGTTGCTGGCGGCAAGAACAATGACATCAAAGTTTTGGGAACCAAAATCCTCCTTCTCTACCTCGATGACAGAGCAGGGGTTTCACCGGAACGTTGACGTAATAGAGGAGCATGAGCTTCCACATATATGCGATGAAGCTTCATCTCCTATGGAATTTGATATATAACCCTCTTCTAGTTGGGTTTTTTAGCATTTCTTTTTCATTTTGTTAAGATTTTTCTGCGTTGTGCTGTATGGAATATGATTTTGTTTCTTTCATCTTCTTTTTCTTTTTTTTTTTTAATAATTTTCAGGATTGACAAACCGTGCGAACCCACCCGACAAAACCATCATCCGACAAAACCAAACCCGCTAGCCCGTAGTTAGAGCACGAACGGTAGCAAACCTGGTGATTTTATGTTTTTCAACCCTGAAACTGATGATCTTAATCCAAAACCGTATGATAAATAACCTTGCCAACTACTCAGACCTATCGATCTCTCCATTTTTATGATAGCGAACTTGAATTTATAAATTTAAAATTTAAGCCAAATAATTCATACTTATATAAATATACGAGATAATCTAATAAAATGGTTATAAATGATTACTCCCCTCGGATATATACTCCTTCGGTCAAATAATCTTTGAACTTCTACTCAATTTTACTTGATCCTTGTGCTTACTTCTATTTAGTTTCTAATTATCACTCCCCTTATTATATATCTAAATTGTTGTGATACATCCTAGTAAATAAATAGCAAAAGAAGAGTACAAATTAAAGAAGGCACATTGATAAAGATACCAGATGCAGATTGATAAATATTTTCAAACGCAAATTTCTGCATGTGACTGGTAATGGATGTGAGGCACACTCACATGACACAGCCACCACTTTACGGCTCTTGTTTCAAAACTTATCATCAAGATCTGTTCGGACACGTACAAAAATGGTCCATGAATTCGACTCTCCATTATCAATATCTGATGAGTTATGATATATACACATCTCCATTCCTTTTTCACTTTTATTTTTTTATTACTTTTCTTTTCTCTATCAATCAAATTATATATCACATCTTTACTTTCTCTCTCTTTTTTTCCTATCTCTCTCTTCCTCCACATCTTCACACCTCAAAAATGAAATGTGAAGATATAATTATTCTTTTTCATTTTATTTTTCTTTACATTTCTCATCACATCACAAATTATATCACTTATTATCTTCTTTTTTATCTATGATGGAGGTGAAAATAGATTGTTAACCTAACTTTATTATGTTTCTTATATGTGAATGTCAGAGGGTTAAACAATAAGTTTAAATATGTTTTAAATTCCTAATTTTGTATGAGAAATTAAATTGGGTTCTTAAAAAATAACTTTTAAATTAATAAAATTAGGTCCTTTTATCTTTTTTATCATCAATTTTAACTAGTTGACAATTCCAGTGACAAGTCTAGTCAGCGTTTCACATCCGTTTTAAATTAAAGCCTCGAAAATGATTTAATTATTCACATCCGATCTCGCTTCTTCCTCTTCGTCTTCCCCTTTCTTCCTCTTCGTTTTCCCCGACCCTTCTTTCTCTTCCTCCAAAACCACCCACACCTCACAAATTCCAATCACCACCACGATATAAAAGCAGGGGCAGATCTACCTTGGTAGTGGGAGAAGCATATTTATTAGGACTATACTGCTCTTTCTAAATATACTACAGGGATGACAAGGGTAGGTCTGAGTACGCTACTCACACCCGCATTATCAAAAGCTACACGTGCTCGTCTCCATACCCACGTTGGTAGCAACTTAAACGCCCAGGCCCGTACTCTTTGGGTATCTATATGCTCATACTCGTACTATACTCGCAATTTAGTTAACTAAAACATTATTTTTACTATTTTTATTTTTCAACATAAACAAATATTAATTAAAAATATAAAAGGCTATCCAAATATTTAAAAAATTAAATCATTCAATTAAGTATAGATATTGTTAATAAGAGTGAGTGAGAATATTATAACTTTAAATTTATAATTTAGATTAGTACATGTTAATATAGTATAGGTTAATTATTTACTTATTTCACAAATAAGCTTAGTAAATTAGCAACACTAAATATAATATGTTTTGTGAAGGTATATATAATATTACGACACCACTTATTTAAAAAAAAGTTAGAAATTTGTAACTATAATTAAGTTTGTTAAAATACTATTAAGTGTGTAGATATATAAATCAAAATAGTTAATAAAGTGTGTACGAATATGAGGCTGGATGGGTACTATATTACTCCTATCTACTTAATCCGTACCCACTATTTTTTACGAGTATTTAATCATATCCAACCTCATATTGTTTCAGTAAATTTTACCTACTATTATAAGAATTTTTAGCCGATGGGTCCGAGAGCCATTTTCAACCTATATACCATTGATATGGTAGTATATTATTGTATTAAATTTCCCCCAAGTCCCCCTGCCCTTATGTGCCCCACATCCATTTTTTTTTTGTCAAATGAACTTAGATTCAAGAAAAGGACCTAAGTCCAATTACAAAGGGGCACAAGGCCGGATTGACTTTACGCTACAAGGCAAAACAAATAACAAAAGACAATAGGGGACCGCCTAGAGCAAACCAATACCAAGTTAAAGTTTCCAACCGATTCCCACGTGAAACAGACAGAGGAAGGTGGGAATATTTTGGAAACTCACCAAGTCATAAAGCTTCTTAAAAGCTACAACTAAAACCAGCTAAGGACACAACAAACAGAGAAGTAAAACAAAATACTATTCTGGATCAACCTTCTCCTCTTCTCATCCGCACATCCATATCCAACTAGCTATGTAAGCATCTTGGCCCTAGTTTGGTCCTTTATGATTATAGTCTTTTGCCATATCCATATCCATATCCATATCCATATAGCTATGTAATTTGGACACAAGCCCAAAAGACGCTGATTTGGATAATAAAGAAACAAATAACATTGACCGAATAGCTTGAGAAGGAAGAAAAAAAAAGAAAAAATCAATGATAGAAATAGCTTCAGTTTCACACCACCAAAAGAAGATTATGTGTGGAATCATATACTTCATTTGGGGAAATGGCTAATTTACAAATGTTTAATAGTAATTTACAAATATTTATGATGGTGAGGTTATGGAGGTCCAATCATCTCCTAAATTGACTAAGCCGAAGAGGGGGAGGCCTCCTAAGAAGCAAGGTGGTAGCACGCCAGTGGGTAGATTGAAGAAGGGACATCCTAAAGGTAGCAAGAATAAGGCAAAGAGTCTGATTGCAAGTGAGTTTCATTTTAATCCAATTGAAAGGAGTCCAAAGTCATGATTAGAGCCCGCAAACATTGCTTTTTAGTAAGCGTATGAGGTGGTAATCATGGCGATGTATATAAGGGTTTAATAGAGCAAATTAGTGCTAATCATCCTAATCTTTAATTGTGATTAGTTGGCTCGGGGTGCTTCTTCTTTCTTTGGTTGGCTTTTTGAGAGGGCTGGTTGTTGGTTTGGTGGGTTGTTTTATCGTTTTGGTTCTTGTTCCGTTATCTTTCTTTAATTTTCTCAATAAATTTTATGGCTGACAGCTATTGCACTAATTTTTTCGAAACTCAAAAATCACATTAAATAAATAGTTTTAACAATTTATTTTTCATACACACCACTTAAGAATCGAAACCTGCATTGAAGAGCTTAGCTATTTGGTAGATACATATTTGTTGGTGGTCCTAAAAGGCTTAAACATTATTAGATACTCCTCCGTTCTTATTTAACTGTCCAAAGAGATAAGAAACACACATATTAAGGAGTGCAATTAATTTTGTTGATTTTCAGAAAAATATTATTTGTTTTCCTTTTTCACCCTTTAAATTGTACTTTATCTTTCATTATTTATTGTCCATGAAATGTCATTTCTTGGAAAAACATCATTTAATGCTCTCTTGAAATGCTAAATGGACAGTTAAATATAAATAAATTATTTTTCTTAAAATGGACAGATAAATATGAACGAAAGGATTACGAAATCCATACTTTTGTGTTTCGTCCGCATGCATAAAGATGGTGCAATAATTGGACCTTTTGAAGTCTCTCATTATCATCCTTCATAAATATTTGTGATAGAAATTAAATTACCCATATATGCCAAAACATCAATTTCTTTTCCTTGTCTTCATAGAACATGTCTGCAATATACACATGCTAAGAAAGCTAATTACTTCCACATAATTTTCCTGGAATCATACGTACGAATCTATATATATTAGAAAAGAAGAACTTCTAGCATGACGTGTCGCTCTCACAGGCCAAGTTAGTGACGTGTCGCTCCGAGATTAATTCTCACTTAATTATTTACACGTCAGCTTTTCCACCTATTAATTCTCATTTAATAATTTACACATCAGCTTTTCCACCTTGGCCCTATTTGTCACATTAAATTTTAGATTTGATTAGGATTTAGGTTGTTTATTTCTTGATTTAATCTTAATTTATTTTTAGAGCATTAATTAATTTTTATGGTATTTTTATTGAATTTTCGGATTTTTAATTAATTCAGAATTTTATGAGTTTTTATTGTGATTTGCTAGATTTTGATAGTTTTTATCTATATTTATTTAGTACCTTTTTAAATTTTAGATTTGATTAGGATTTAGGTTGTTTGTTTTTATGTATCTTTGTTAGATAGTTTCTGTTAAAAAAATCTTCCTAAAAAATATTTTTTTTTATATAGAGTATCAATATCAATCTATATTAGAAAATAAAAAGGGTTAGAAGAGCAAAAAAAAAACCTTCATACGTTCTCTATCTCCAAATACTCACACAATTTTCTCTATTTCTCCCTTCTTCATCTCAACCATGGCAAACCTCAAATCATATATGCTTCAAAAACAACATGGACCTTCACTTCAATTAAATTTTTCATTATAAATTTATCCCCATCACAATTGAGAATTTTTTTTATGGTTAAAAAAAATTGGTTAACCAAATCTCAAATTATGCAAAACATATTGGGGGATGTGGTTTAATGATGGCTAATAACAATAGCTGATTTAATCTACAATGAAAAAAGGAGAAAAGATTCTTTATGTACGTGATTATGCGAGTTCATTTTTTACACAGTAAAATAAACTAAGTTTGACTCATATCAACATGAAGTCGTTTCACATTCTTCATGAGCCTAAAGACAATAACACAAATTATATATATGAAAAATCACCAATAAAGCATTCAGAACAAATTTTAATCTTAGAAAAAAAAGAATGTATCGCGAAATTTGTTATTGTATTTGATACATTAATTAATACTTAATGAAGGTATTAAGCAAGAAAAAGAAGATTAAAGATGGATGAGAAAATATGGCTCTTTTGTTCTAGGTATGTAAAAAACAATGCTTTGTGGCTTTGTAGACTAAGAATTGTTATCACTCAAAAGTCAAAGGCATATCATTTTCCTCATATCTCTGGTAGTCCTTCTTCTTCAATTTTAATGATTCTTTCATGTAGTTCTAGAAGTGTCTTTTGTTCGCCAAATCATGTTTTAACCCATTCTATGTTTCATTATTATTGTTTTGTAGTGTTCATGTATTAATGTGTTTGTTGATAAAAAAATTAACATTGATAGATGAACATCCCATTTATTTATTTTTCATTGTTATGTATGTTATTTCAACATTTATCTGTTCTCACTGGTCATGAAAGGTGAATTGTTTTCCATTTGTTCTCACTTTTTAAGGGGGGATTAAAAGTTTCTTTGATGTTGTAAGCTTATGAATTAGGTTAACCAGATCTTTCTGCAGTGTGTTATCCAAATCTTAAGGTTAATGGCCATAAGTACGTACTTTAATTTGAGGCATGTACTACTAACAAAGATTGAGATATAGGTGCATTTGAATGTATGTGAACATTTATACAAACATAGTCTTAGTGACTAACATACGCAAGGTGAGATCAATAAAAAAAATATTGTGCATATAAAATAAAAATCAGAAAAATTCACTAAAAATACCATAAAATTTAATTAATACTCTAGAAATAAATTAAAAATAAATTAAGATAAAATCAAGAAATAAACAATCTAAATCCTAATCAAATCTAAAATTTAAAAAGGTATTTTTTTATGAGAATATAATTAACTTGAGATCAATAAAAAAATATTGTGCATATAAAACAATAGAAAATATATATTTTTTAATTAATCCAGGTATGTGGAAAAGTAGTGTGATTCATTTCACCTTGCAATTTAGATTTTTTCATAGTTTTGGTGGGATTCTTCTACAACTGAATACCTATAGGTTAGTGTTAATTTGGAATTGCCAAATCCTATTGCTAGGTTGCATTTTTTTTTTCTGGAATGGTGAATTTTCTTTAGAATTTTATGGTCCCTTATTTGCTTAAGCTAAATCTTGAGAACATTTATTTGTTTGCATATGAACTTTTTGTTGTATATTTTATTAATATTTCAAAAGATTTAAAGTGAATTTAAATTAAAAATATTTATCTATTTATGATTGGCATCCCGTTTATGTTTTCAATTAAAATATTGATTACATGGTTAATATGTTACCATTCAATATTTCCCTCTTTGTTCTTATATAAGTTTTCTTTGTGCCAAACGTTACCTTCCCTCTCATAATGTACATGGTAAAAGGTTTTCAATTCCCGTGAAAAACATACCGCCAGTCTACCAGCACCTTTCATAAGTTTTAAACCATATAGTTACATATTCCCTGAAGAGTGTTAATTAATTTTTATCGTATTTTTATTGAATTTTCGGATTTTTATTTAATTCAGGGTTTTATGAGTTTTTATTGTGATTTGCTAGACTTTGGTAGTTTTTATCTATCTTTAATTAGTACCTTTTTAAATTTTAGATTTGATTAAGATTAAAGTTGTTTATTTCTTGATTTTAGCTTGGATCTTTTATTTTATATTGAGAGTATTAATTAATTTTTATGGTGTCTTTATTGCCTTCCACCAATAAAAAATAAGTTTTGGAAGTTTTTTGAGTAGATATAAATGAAAGTGACCTCGATAATAAAGAAAAATATTGGAAAGTAGAAAAATTCTTTAAATGCTACAAGGGTAAACATGGAGAGAAAAAATTAATGTTGCATAGATATTGTAAAGTGACTTATATTTTGGGACAAAAAAAAACTCACAAAAAGTGACTTATAATAGGGGACGGAGGGAGTATAAATGACGAGGAGAAATTTCTGTACCTAAAATTCATTTCCAAAACAAATCTATCTTGGCTAATTTGAAAATTTTAAATCTATATTGATTTATGAAATTTATAAGATTTTGTTTCTCTGATAAATGAGAATCCATTGAGTAAGATGATTTGCATCTAAGTCTGCTCTGAAACCTAAAAGCGGTTGTTGTTTGTATTTGCGTATAATTTTCAATTGTAAGTTTTAATTTTAAAGTACTATAATGCTATCTACGTGAGATTTTGTTTTATATAAAAAGTATCATTATACTTTTTTTATACAATCATTATATTCTAAACTAATTAATTGATATTATTTTAATAGAATAAATTTAATATAATTAACTTTAGTATTATTTTCAAAATTTAAAGAGTGTATATTTATATAAGTATATAACTATAATAATTTGATAGTAAGAAAAGTACGAGGAATACAAAATATTAATACATATGGACTATATAATTATGACCTGAATTTATTAGTGCTAACAAATTAGAGTTACGAGATCTCACGGGGAGAAACATTTTACATGAAAATGAAAATTTGTACGAGTTAAAAAAAATAAAATTCATTTTCTATAACTTAAGTGTATTTTTAATAATTTAAAAAATAATTATATATTTATGTATTGTTATATATCTAAAACACAAAAACATTACCCTTTATGCAACACGAGTATACATCTTCACAAACAAAATTCAGTTATACCTCACATGCAAAAATTAAAGCTTTTGGTTTATTAACTTCTGTGTTTTTCAAAATTTGTGCTCTTTAAATATCTACATCTTTATTATGATTATTCTTATATTCTTAGCATCTTAAATATTTATAATTTAAAATATGAATCGATATATCAAATACAAGAGACATATTCCCCGTGCAACGCGCGGGTAAAAAAGCACTAGTACAATATACACTTTCCTATGATAACAAATATGTAGGGATTGCTCTTAAAAATGTCTCGCCAATTAGAAGTTAATTAGAACCCAATATTTAATTTGCTGATACATGATTGGATATAATCGGTGGAGATTCAAGAATTCTAGTTTGTGGAGTAACTTACACATTAAATTTGTAATATTTAAAATATTAAAATGAATTTAATTGTAATGTACGATCAATGTAAATATTTTCACACAGACAACTAATGATGAATCATTAAATCAGAAAATAAACTTTGAATTTAATTAAAACTAGTAGTTTTGACCCGTGCGATGCACGGGGGATATTCACTTTTATTTATTTTGTGTTTTTATTATTTTTGCTTTATTTTCAAGATATTTTTGTATTAATATATTATTTTGTATAAGAATTTTTTAAGGTTTTTTTATAAATGTGTTTTTTTTTGTTTGGTCGTGGCGTTGTGATGGATTTAGTGTGTCTTTGGTGTCTTGTCTCCCATAAGACGACACACCACATTCTTTTAACTTGTCTTGTTTTACAACCCTTGTTGTTTGCACGTTACCTTGGCAATATAGCGGGTTGTATTACCTATATGCAGGATTTTATGTTATTTGTTTTTACCTTGGTTGATGTTACTCCATTCAAGAGGATTGAAATACATGTTCCGTCACCAGCCTGTCACTTCGTTAGGTTTTTCGTTGTGACGTGCTGTTGCATCGCATCCATCTTTGGTGACAACAAATACCCATATGCGCCCAACCTCTAGGGAGCTTCCTCCGGCCTGGGCTCGACCTTTTCCAAATGTAGTGAAGGTCGATTTTGATGCTTTTGTTTCATCATTTATTTCAGCTAGTTTTGACTTTTTGTTTTGAATTTTTTTTTTTAATTATGATACAATATTTTCATGAAGTTGAAACTTCCTGTTGTTATTGGCAGTCCACAACAACAACTTCTCCTCCAAAAGGTTGGTTGAAACTGAAATTATTAGTAAATATTTTAATATCTTCGAGTGTTCAGTCTGCAACTTCAAAATAATGCT
Organism: Lotus japonicus; assembly: GCF_012489685.1. Classification (NCBI taxonomy): domain Eukaryota; kingdom Viridiplantae; phylum Streptophyta; class Magnoliopsida; order Fabales; family Fabaceae; genus Lotus; species Lotus japonicus. The sequence continues at coordinate 1,906,053 of NC_080045.1, read as the reverse complement.
TGCGAATATTGAGTTCTTCGTCCTTTGATCTTATAGTTGTTGTTTATGCTCTCCAAATGAAAGTTTTCTCCGTTCCTCCATAACCATAGAAAAAAAACAACACCCATTTATCTTAATTAATTGTTGACATTATCATCTCATAAACACTTTTTTATTCCGGTGTCATGTTAGATAGAAGATGTACATACTATGTTGTTAGATCTTGTCTATCATAATATAATTCATCCATAATAAGCTTATTTTGAGAAGTTGGTATTGAGGACCTATCAATTTAAGTCATTTGGGGGAAGCCGACTAATGACCTGATGTTGCTTTGAATAAAGTGATTATATTTGCAAATGCGAAAAAAATTTATTTGCTCCTTAGTAAGTTTTAAATCTACAACAATATAAGAAGTAGTGTAAGAAAACTATTGCATTATCATTTTTATTTTGAACAGTGGTGTTTTTATTTTTTGATAGACAAATGTTAGTTGTTAGTAATGTTAGTAAATTAGTCACTCCTCAGTATTCGAACCCTGAAACCTTCATCCTTCATTTTACCCAACCCTTATGTCACATAACTCTTACCACTTGAGCTAACCCTGTGGAACAGTGGTGTTTTATATAGTCTTTGTTTTAAATGCGCTCACCTCTACGTTATATAAGAAGTTTTTGTCTTGCAAACTAAAGCATCATTCTAAGAACCTTTTTTTTAATTTTAAAATGACATTGTTTATTTTTTATGAGAGATCATTTTTTTTAGTTTACACTCATAAAAATTTGATTTTTTTATTTGGTTTATGATTACTAAATGTTATGAATATCGTTTTAGATATTAAATATATGTAAATATTACACATGTTATATGGAGTTATGAAAGTGAAAAGTTTTTTGCCTCATGAATTTAATTCTTTATTTTTTGTGATGATTAGACATTTTAAAGGGATATTTAAACTCAAGATTGTTATATCAACCTTAATTATTCATTCAATTACACAATCAAAATATAAATAGATTAATGGTATTTAAATTATTTCTTTCCGTTTCAATTTAATTAAATTTCTAATTATTGTGTTTTTAATGACAATAAATTACATTAGCTTTATGAGTAAATGATATTTAAATCATTTATTTCAATCTAATTGAATTTTAAATCAATAAAACTGTAATATTAGATACTTAAAATTAAAATTAAAGGCAATTTTTCTTTTAAAATATAACGTTTGTATTTATTTCAATTTGAACATATATTTTGGTATGATACATATCTCATATCTACATCTCTGACATTTCTTCCTTAAATATTTTAAAATTATTTTTAATCAAGTTTCATATATTATCCTTATAATTTAAAAAAATTCCAACATTTTCGCATATCTCATTTATATTATTTATTCCATCCTTCCACTACAATAAAAAAATGAGTGTCATATATTAAGATTAACTATGACATCAATTATTATAATTATTAATATAGAATGGAACTTGAAAAGTTTGTATTCTATATACTATAAATTTATTGAATGCACTTCAATTTTATAACTTGTGCCCCTTTACAATCCACTTGCAAGCTTCACCTAAATTCCATGTAAATGACATTGTTTCAGGTTCTATTACTCATATAAATTTTTCAATTTATGATTAGATTTAAAATATTATTTATATTTATATGTGTTGGTCTGTTATTTATTTTTTTGCAATAGTAACATAGAACAATTTATTTATTTATTTTATCTATTTGAAACAAAATATGTGTTTTAACATATTTTCCTTAAAATTGGAACAACATAGAGTTCACTCTATTTAACTCATGAGCTGTTAATCAATCTAATGTAGTGGTGCAATGCACAGGGTCGTTGGGCTCTCGACAAAATAGATCGGGAAAGCAAATAAACATTGTCCACTAACAATCACCGAATGTAGATAAAAAGTATTAACCACTAAATTATTGCCTTAGATCAAATAAAAATATTAAACAATTTAAAAATCTTTGTTCGAAGAGAAAAATGTATAGCACCAGATAGAACCCCCAAAACATATATAATCTAGTCCCTTAATGTATCAACCCATGTCATAATAAATTTTAAACTTCTTTAAGACAAAATATCCAATTCTTTTATGCAAAGAGGTTCAAAGACAAAACTAAACTTCAATTTACAAAGAACACCCGAAACAAATTCACATATGCTTCATTACTTAAGGACATGGATAACTCATTAGTTTCAATCAACTTCTCTATTATATTCTTCAACCCATTGTGTTTCAAGTTCAGTGTTAAATTTCTATTATGTTAATAAATACATATTAATATGTACAACTTTTACTATTATAATTACTAATAATATAAATAAAAAGAAACAATATACCAATGAACTTGAATATTCTTCTATCAGGTTTAAATAAAATTTATAGATTTAACATTTGTTTGGAGTAATTCAAATTGATGCACTTGTTGCTTTAACATTTCTCTGCATCACTACCCCTCCAACTTTGTTTCATTGTCTGCCATACTTTTATGGTTTTCATAACATGCTTTGCACTATATAGACTTTATGAGCCACCATAGTTTTCAATCTTCTTCCACGGACTTACAAAACCTTGATGAACAATGTTGGGGTCTTCAACCGTCGTCTATTTCATTCTTCTTTAATCCACACTTCTAAAGATATATGTGTCTTTGTTGTAGTTGCATATCTATCATTCTTTTTCGCTACCAATAGAACAAATCACTTGAAATACTTAACTCAAATTCTTGCCCATATTAGAACAATATATGGATGAGAGAAAATGAGATGAATTTCTTAAGGATAAAAAAAGTATAAGAAGAGTGAAGGAATAGATACCACATCATGTAAAGATAATAATCATGAATTTGAAGCTTGGTCATCCTCAGCAATCGTATCGTAACTGTTGCAGCAACTACCCTTCATAGCGTGCATTTTCCTAAGCAATTCAGTTTATCTTCCAAGTTGTTCAACTATGGAAGCAAGAGTTCCTTCATCTTGATTATTTAAACCAAATTCCAAACACAAATTTTTATTTTTGTGTTTCAAAGCCACGTCAAAAAATGATGCAAGTTGAGTCTTCACCCAATAAAATAACAATTTATAAATTCAAGCATGGAAGTTTAAAGGAATGAAATACAAATTTATTAGATAACTTTCAAATCATGATTTATTTACACATGTGTCTTACTTTACGTGTTCCCTCATAACAATCTAATTTATCCTCTTCTCCACTAGCACAGTTTGAACCTGAAATTAACAAAAACCAAATTATGATATTCTAAATTAGAAGCTCAAACGTTAATAGACACACTCACTTTTTAAAAAAGTGACAAAAGACAAAGAAATAATATAATAGAAGGAAAAGGCAAAAGATACAGTGAAAAATCATTCACCATTTGGGAGTTTGATCAAGGTTGAAGTGTCTGTGACCGAATCTACTATAAACCATATAAAAAGCAAAGATAAAGGTAAGAAAAATGGCAAAAAAAAAACTATGGAGCAAAGGGGTATTTATACTTGTAGTTTAAGCTTTGAAGAAGATGGAAGGTTTAAAAAAACTGAAGAATATTGAAGGTTTCTTCAAAGGTTTTTAGGACCTCATATGAATGAATGCATTGATTTTTACAATTAAGTTTAGTGAATGCATTTGGGAATGCAAAAAGACAATGAGATTGCAATGAAACGGACGGCTAAGATTCAATCTAAGTGAAATAAAATACATTTTTACTAAAATATTCATGGTCAAGCTTCATAGTTTTTGGAATTAATTGTTGAATGACAGGTTTGCCCCCAAGGTTTCACAAACTCCCCCTTTATATAGTTTATAGATAATCAGAAACATAAATGTTTTTAATTACGTGACATTCATTTGTGACATTCATTTATTGAATGTCTGTGTAAAAATATTTTACACTGATCATACACAATCGTTAAAAAACTCTATCAAAATAATATAAAAAAAATTAAATATGCAATCATAAAATTGAATGGAATTTTCAAACAGCGGCCGAATTTACTCAATGCAGGAAAATACTCTGGCAAATTTCTTTCTAAACTTAACCAAGAGCACAAGAAACTTGGAAATCTTGTTTCAATGCCAAATGACTCAAAACCCCAAAGAAAAACATAGGAAAACACTCTTATCTATAGATATTTGCTTCAAAGATTTTAGATGATGAACACATACACACATAATGCCGGCTAGGAGCATGTATTATTCAAAAAAAAAAACAATAAGATGGGTAGTTGAAGCTGTATACTAGCAATCCATACGCACCTAATTAGTCAAACCATGCGCATGCGTGCTTGGAGTTGGAGTTCTACATCAAATAATATGTTCAAATGTGATTCTATATTATTCGTTTCTTGGCAACAAGGCAAAGATCAATTTTCTTGTGCATCACTAATCCAGGTTTCTCTTGGGTGCCCAACATTTCTTCCTTGTCAATTCCAGGTGGGAGTTCCCAATCAAATGAGTGGAGAAGATTTACTAGTGAAAGCTCAACCGCGGCTACTCCCATGTTCATCGCAGGACACATTCTCCTTCCGGCTCCAAATGGAATCAGCTCAAAATCTCCCCCCTTGTAGTCTATCGTACTCCCAATGAACCTTTCAGGGTAAAATTCTTCAGGGTCTTCCCATCTTTCAGGGTCCCTTGCTATAGCCCACGCATTAACATGCACTAGAGTTCTTGGTGGAATCTCATATCCATCTATGTTGCACCTTTCCCTTGTTTCCCTTGGCAGAAGTAATGGCAGAGGTGGGAATAATCTGGTTGTCTCCTTCACCACTGCTTTGAAGTAAGGAAGTCTTTCAATATCATTTTCACTTACAAAACTTTTGTCCCCAAATAAGTCTCCAATTTCCCCTTGCACCTTGTTCATCACTCTAGGATTCTTCAAGAGTGCCATCATGGCCCAAACTACTATAGCTGAACTAGTGTCTGTTCCTGCAATAAAGATGTTCTGTATACATGTGCAATCAAATAATTAACAACATTTTTTTAAGTAATCATGTTATGTAAATGAACATAATACATTTGTGTAACCAAAATTTAAGGCGAAACATGTTTTGCAGCAATTTCTAACAACCATAAATTGCAATTTGTAAAAAAAAAAAACAACTCTGCAAATTATGACGATGAGAAACCACAATAATGAGTAGGTGTGGTGGGTGTCATTTGTTAGAATATAATATAAAATTATTTATTTAATTTTTACCCAACAAATTAAATTTTTTGGATAATTAACTAGTAAGTTACCCGTGCATTGCACGGGTTGCGGTCGGTTGACCGCGATTGATTTTATTTAACATTTTTTTTAATTATTAAACATAAATTAATATTTTTGTGATAAACAATTACAATATATATTTGTGTTTATAAAGTACATATAATATTCGAGATTATTTTAGCACATAGTTTTTTTTTTAAATGTTTGATTATTTTTATGATAAATTTATAATGTGCCAATATGTTTTAAGTTTCTTTTTATAACTAATCTCTATATAATATAAAAATTTATCATGATAGAAATAGAGAAAATTCTTTTTGGTACCATAGATATTTTCTCGTTAATTAGTGAAATTATTTATTTAAATATTGAAAAAATAATTTATACTTAAAGTTAATGTAAAAAGTAAGAATTTTTAAAAATTATTATTTTTGTTAGCATAGATATTTTCCCCGTTTATTAATAAAATTATTTATTTACACATTGAAAAACTAATTTCATACTATAAGTTAATTTAACTAACCCTAACTAAATGACGACATATATAACTAATCTATATATAATATAAAAAAATTAAAATTTATTATTTTAGTCAGCATAGATATTTTCCCCATGGATTAATGAAAATATTTATTTAAACATTGAAAAAATAATTTTATAATAAAATTTGATATAAGTTAACTCTGTATAAATGAAGATATAACTAATCTCTTTTTTTTTGACAACAAAAGATGAATATTATTAATATCAAATGCAAACATGAGAACAACCCTCTCATGGCTAAATCATTTGAGATATAACTAATCTCTATATAATATAAAAATTCTTCATGTAAATTTTTTATAAAAATATTATTTTGGTTAGTATAGGTATTTTCCCATTGATTAAAGAAATTATTAATTTAAACATTAAGAAGATAATTTATACTATAAGGTCATTTAATTAACTCTAAATAAACGATGTTATAACTAATCTATATAGAATATAAAATTTCATAATGTATGGATTTTTAAAAAAATTATGATTTTATTTAGCATAAATATTTTTCCCGTTGTTTCCCGTTGATTAATGAAATTATTATTTAAATATTGAAAAATAATATTATACCAAAATTTAATGTAAATTAACTATGTATAAATGAAGATATAATTAATATTTAAATAATATGAAATTCCTCATGTAAGAAATTTATAAAAATATTATTTTATTTACCATAGACATTTTTCCCGTTGATTTATGAATTTATTTATTGAAAAATAAAAAATAAAACTAACTTTATACTAAATTTTAATATAAATTCTGTATAAATAAAAATATAACTAATCTCTATATAATATAAAAATTAATTATGTAGAATTTAATATTATTATTTTAGTTACGATATTTTTCCCGTTGATTTATAAAACTCTTTTTAATCATTGAAAAAATAAGTTTGTAGTAAAATTTAATATATAAATTAATAAAAATATATTATCAAAAAAAATTAATAAAGATACAATTAATCTCTATTTAGTATAAAATTCATTATATAGGAATTTTAAAAAAATAATTTCAGTTACCATATTTATTTTCTTGTTGATTTATGAAATTATTTATGCCCGTTGATTAAAAAAAATTATTATTTTCAGTTAGCATGTACATCAATAAGCTCTTCAGTGTTTACAATTCTCATAAATCATCCCATTACCGTCCAATTCAGTCAAACGATTTAACAAACCATTTTGAACCACAAAATACATAACTCAAACAACATATTTAAACCAAACAACAAAATTAAACAGTTTTAGATGCTTAAAGAAAGAAGGTTGTAGCCTTGCCTATAACAGGTCTTGCCTAACGAAAGCAAAGTGACAGAAAAGCTGCTTTAATAGGTTGTTCCCGTTGATTAACGTGAAGCTTTGTATGACTTTTAGTGAAGACATCTAAGGATTTTAAAGCACATAAAAGTGCATTGGACACATTAGCCCTCCAAAAAGCGATTATGCAAAGCATATTGGCTAGTTTCTTGCTTTCAGAAGATGTAAAACTCAGATCATAACATTAAATTTCCAAAAAGTAGAAAATTTAAGCTTTGAGAATTCTTTAAAAGCCTTGTTGTCAATTAACAGCTACTTAAAGTTATAAATTTCAATTGCAAACCTAACATACTAAAAATCAAACAAAACCATACATGAAAGTACATTGGACACATTAGCCCTCCCTGGATGAAGGACATCAACGACCTACAGCACACACTTAAAACATATACAGAAAAGATTACTAATCTTATCAGCATCTAGAGCCAAAGTAGCCTACACTTCTTAATTTTCTTACTAATCTAAACAACATCTAAAGCCACCTCTAGTTGTTCCAACATTGTCACATATCACCCGAATGCCCCAGCAGCTTAGAAACCAGATGCAAGTTAGTCTGCAAGAATAAGTTTACTATTTAGTATTTAGCTATAGTTTCCATGAAATATTAAGCAATGGTTGTTACAATCTCCAACCACCAGGATTGTGAGGAGAAAAAGACGCAGATAGGAAAGAAGAGCAACATTAGATGACAGCTATTTAAATAAATGTTGGATAGAGTGAGAAATTCATTGTTAATTGCAATGCATTATTCATGAACTAAACATATTCCTCTTCTTAATCTTCTCATTCAGCAATGCTTCTACATGCTGTTTGGTGAGAATGTCAGAGAACCAAACAAAGAGTTCTACGAATAGAATGACAATAGAGAAAAAAACACTATATTTGACTTGAATCTAATATTTGACTATTGACATATATCTAAATGATTGAAACTATTTTTCTTGTCCTCAAAGTTACAAATTACGCGTTGAAGCTGCAAGCATCTCGCATTATATGTAGAAAGAAAGGGTTATCCGTCTTGGTTCTTAATGGATTAATATCATCATGTTCTTTAAAATAATTTAGTTGTGGATGGACTTTTACTTTAGAATTGAAATGAGCCTTATTAAATGCTCAAGGAGAAAGTCGAATCAGTACCAAGGAACTCTTTAATTTTAGACCCATAAATAAAAACAACATTAACAACATCCCCAGCAGCAAGGAATGTATTCAACTGATAGTAAAAAGTAGGAAATACAGAACAATTATAAATCAAGAACAAAGTAGAAGGGATATTATTCAATGGGGAATGAAGGAAGCCAGCAGATTATGCACAATGGAAACCAATTGCAATATATATACTATCTAATTCACCATAAGGAAGATATGATCATTGGAAAATAGCTAACAATCATAGCTCACATGTATCAGAATGGTTATTTGAAGCAGCTCCACTCGGAGATCTTATCATAGTTCGCATCCAATTTGTTTTGGACTCTATTCTTCTTCTTGCTGATCATCTATAGATATCAAAGATAAATGTCAGTCAATATCTAAAGAAGTAGCCCAATTTGGTTTTTCAAGAACTTATAGTTCTGAAAAGCTAAAGTATGCTGGTAGTTTCCAACTTCAACTAAAAATCAACAATAGATCAGATTAGTATAATAGTATGGGTAGAATGAAATATTGAGATTTCAATAGAGTATAAAGACGAGTTTTTTCTAAAAAGCAGATTAGTAATAAAAAAAGTACACAAAATACATAGTATAGAGAGGCTTACTATGGTGATATAAACACAAACAAAACAACACACGATAGTAAACTTAACATTGGATCTTAGAGGATAATAAATCATGAAGAATAATCAAAATTTATACCATGATTTAAACTTAATATTCACAATTACAGCACATGATAGTAATATGTCATCATTGCAATTATTAGCATGAGTAGTTGAACTGTACATTATTAGCATGAGTAGTAGAAACAATACAATTGAAAGGGGGGAAAAGCTTTAGCAGCAAAAACATGTTAAAGAGCAAATGCAGCTTCTATCTTGAGAATGAACTAACCTTAGAGTTGAGGGATTCTGTTTGTAAAACCACGGGTGATCATATTTCGTCCCGTCAACCCAGAGATTCAGTTCTGTTGCACAAAATAGAGAAAAGAAGAATCAGACAAAAAGAAACCAAAAGAAAGATATAATTATAAAGATGAAGTCCAATCAATACTAATATCTAATTTTCTCAATTTCAACAATACTAAAATCTAATGAAATTTGTTGAAACTGTGTAGCAATTTGCCAGCCTCCAACAGAAAAATTGTTTGAAATATATGCTTTAATCATTATAGAAGATTAGAATAAAATCCCATACATAAGAAGATGAAAACCAAGGATTGTAATGGAAAATCAAGAAAAAATTAAGCTCAAAACATTATATCTACGCATATTAGGCTTTTGAAGACTAATTTTTGCAGAAATAAAAGAAGATAATAACTAAAATTAGAAAGGGACCTTGGTTATCAGTGAGATTCCCATCTCTAACCTGCAACGTATTTAGGAACACCGAACACCAATGAGATTCCCAATTCAAATCACAATGTAAAGGATATAAACTAAAAGAGCAAGGAAGAAAATTCAAAATTGCAATTAGAATTATCTAACAAAAAATTCGAATAAGATGAAAATGGTTTAACCTTGCATCAGATCCAGACAGTGAGATTTCACGGGTTTGGGTGGCAGACCTAGGGGCAGTGAGGCAGAAATCTTAAGTGAGGGTTTCAAACAACAGCAGATCCTCTTACCCTGACCGCGCTGCAAGGAAGGAAAATATTTGTGGATTGCGACAAACAAAAAAGGTTATGAGGGGAGCTCCAACTCTTCGGATAGCAAAGAAGACCTTTTCTAATAGATTTTGTCACAAAACAAATGGCAAAGAAGACCTTTCCAGGTAGAGTTCAATTCAAAGTTGTAGAGAAGAAGATTCAGATGAGAGATGCTTGTAGAAGACCAACTTAGAAGAACAACATATGGATTTTTTTGGTTCTTCTAGAGATAAAATCCGGATTTGGAAAGAGATAAGATTTATTCAATTTTTTATTATTTCTCTTTCTAACATGTCTGACCTTAGCAGAACTTTTTCAAAACAAATTTTTGAATTAGGGAGGGAAATTCAAAGAAACATAGCAGAACTAAAAATGAAGGAGAAAACTTAAATAATCTAAAAATTTGAGAGAAGGACACGTAACCCAGTTAGGGGTTTCTTTTCTTAGAGTATATTGATTGTTTGATTGTACAAAGTATTTATGACTTAGCGATCTAGAGTTCGATCCTTGCTCCCCTCACTTTCTAATTAAAAATGTGGAATTTAAGCACATGATAGGTGAACTTGTGCATTTATCTACGTTTCAAATCCAAAGCACTACAAGAAAAGTGGCCTTTACCGACAAATTTGTAGCGGCAATAAGCATATTGTCAGTGATTTATTTGAGAATTTTTAAAATCCGTTATAACTAAAGATTGGTTGGTATTAATTTCATTATACTGGCAATTAGTGATAATGATAATTGCCCACTAAAAGAGCACGAGCACGAGCACGAGCACTTCGCATGCGTTTACCCCTTCATTCCCTTTTTTACCCTTTTCGAATGTTTCTCTGTTTTCTTTTCGTTTCTCTCGCCGCAAGAGAAGAGAACGATGAAGACGAACGAACCAGAGGCGGTGGGCGATAAACGACGACGAATGTCTATCGAGGGTTTCTTGAGAAACTTGTGTTATACCTTGTTGTACCTGCATCAAAATCAGGTCGTTCATCAGTATTTTGGATCTGCAGGGAAGGATCTCGCTGATTTCACCTTTGCTTTTTTCTATCTAGGTTTCGTGATTTCTAGCTGTTCTTCACATGCTTTTCAATTTGTTCTTATAGTTGTATTGGAGATTTCAATTGTTGTTCAAATATCAATAAATTTCGGAATTTCTCCCTGCCTCAGTTCGCTCAGAAAGCAAATTCATGTATGAAGAAAGTTGAGGTATGATTTTTAATCCTAGGATTTTTATCTTCACGTAAGTGTTGTCAAATCAGTTTTTTCTTTTTGGCTTTTGAGGCTGTAGAACACAAATAGCTTAATGTGTGGATTTTTCCAAAATAACTCAATGTGTGATAATTAATCATTGCAATTTTCCTAAAGTCATTCAATCATGTCTACACATCTTTGTAGGAAATTTATACTCAGATGCATTGCTTCCGCTGGATTTTGATTCAATTTAAACGGTTAGATTCCTTGAATTGCTATATTTGTCATTGTGGGGTGATTCTCTTTGTATTGGTTGCAGGTTACTTGCATAATCTTCTACTTTATCACCTTGTTTGCCTCATTGGGTGTTCATGCATGCACCTGTTTCTCGTAATTTTGATTTGTAGCCATTTGGAAATATTCCTATAATTCAAGGGTGGAGAAAGATCTCTATGAAGTTGAAAAGATTGCGCATGGTGTCAAAGCAAAAATAGAAGCTTTAAACAGAGCTGTACTGAGATACTGGAAAAGTAAGTTGGTAGTGCATATCTATATTCTATATTATTATACTTGATAATACAACTACAACCTGCAAAGCTGAAATCTTACTTTTCCATGAAACCACAGTGCCTTGACTAAAAAATTCAAGGATCTCAATGATTGAGTTTCAGGTACATTAGTTTCTAACTCTGAACAATCAAAGCTCTATTTCCAAGGTTTGAACACTTTAGCTAGCCCCTTCATAGAATTAATTGTGTTTCCTTATGATGGTATTTTAGTTTTTCTTTTTGTAATATTTTGTGACTTGTGTATTAGTCTATTAGAGTGTTCATTTTCTTATGCTTTTTCCTATGTGATTGCTTGATTCAATTGTACAGTCACGGGAAGTAGGCCAGATAATCAGGTGAGCTTGGCTCATGAACCATGCACTGATGCACACAAAAATAACACAGTCATGCATACAATCTGCTTCTGCTTCCATTGTTTTCTTTCCTTTTGCACCAGTTTTGCAATAGTTCAGTTTCTTGCTTTCGATTTCCTTGTATATGTATGTGAAGATTAAAAAGAGAGTAGATGAAGATTTTTAAGTTCAAAATCTTGATGCAAATGGATGAAATTATTGATTAGTTACAAACAGGATGCTAAAAGTTGTTTCTGATTGAGTTTATTTGGTTGTATGCATATATGTACTCATATTGTCTAAGTAATGAAATTAGTTTTTATGTGAAATTTATATAGGTTGTAGATGCAGTGCTAGTTGTAAGGATCAACAATGCTAGTGCTCATATTTTCTTGCTATCTTCATAAATATAAAAGAACAAAGAAATTAGTCTATTCCTATCTCTATACTTTCAATTGCTCTAATTTTATTATACCTATTGCAGTATTACATTTCCCCCTCAAATGGACTAAAGTTCAATTCCAAGTCATACAAAGTAACTGAGGTTTGATGATATCTTTCTCATTTGAAAATAATTTCATTACAGTTATAAGTTTCTTTTCTGAAAGTTACATTTTACCATTTCACCTGTTCTTTAATGGTTTATATATTCTTTTTATTTTATCATTTCAGGTAATTGGTTGATTTTGAAAATCAAATTATGGAAGATTTCATTGGGATCAAGCATTAAAGAATTTGTTTATGAATAAACTTCTGTACTATGGCTATGTGCTTAGATCACTTGTCGTACCTAAAATGATAGTATATATTAGATTTGGATATTAGTAGGCTTTATGCTTTTAGAAACTCATAAACTTGTATCAGTTAGAAGTACTTGATATTTTAGTATGAATTTAGTGAAATATGTTTTTTCAATGGAACTATGATGGTTAAGTTGTAAAATATTTCAATTAATTTTATTTTCCATGTCAATGAAATGAGATATAAAGTTGTTGTTGACATGTTGTATATTGTCTATCTAGAAGAAATCAAACTACAGTTAACCTTGCAAAACTCTGAAGTGGGTTGAATGAGATCAATACTTTTAGTGGCAATAACCATAGCCAGTGAAGCACCCCAAATAACACAAAACAAAATTAGGCTATAGTGGCAATAACTAAAGCCCGGAAATATTGCCGCTGAAAACTGATAATATTTCCCGGCCGTTCTTCTGGTCTTTACCGGCGCCCGCTACAAAACCTGGTAAAACTTTTACCGACCCCTGATACAGCAGCTAAAATGTCATTGCCGGTAAAACCTTTGGTGGCCATTTTTATTGCCACCAAAGTGGAAAATTATTGCCACTAAAAACCATTTTTGTAGCGGTGAAGGGCTCTTGCGTGAAAAAACTTGTTGAAATATAATATAAAATCATTCATTTAATTAGCGATTACTCAGTAGTTTAAACTTTTGGGATTATTATATTGGTTGTTTGACATTATTTAAATTCTGGTGTAATGAATCACTGCTGTTAAATGAAGGAGAAGAAGGGTGCGTACCATAAGCACAGCTTTGATGTGATCGATTGTGAGATCAAAAGAGAACGAGTGATTATTGTTCGTTATCTCCAGTAGAATATCAATGATGTCTGCTACTTCTTTGTCACTTGCTTTTGGCCTTGTTGGATCCATATGGTCATGGATGATTTGCTCGTAAATCCCATCTAACTCTTTGAAAGCCTTGTCTAGCTTCGACAAAGTTCCTCTCAGTCTATCAACCCACCCTATCAATGGAAAATAATCTGAAAAATAAAACTCTGTAAACAAAGCTTCAGTCTCATTGAGCAGTGTGTGCAATCTACTATTCCTTTGGCCACTTCCTAGACCAACAACTTTTTCCTCATAGTTATCATGGCCATACTTTTTACCAAAAGCTATAATGCATATTAGGGAGTTTGTGAAAGTGGACTGGGCGAGCCCCTAGAGGGGCAACGCCCAGGGTTCACACCGCCCCGTGGCGGGTCCCCAAGCCAGTAGGGTTGGGCCTCGTTCAGCCAGGCCCACACGGCCCATTAAGGACACTAGCATATGGGGGCCCAACACTACCTCTATAAATAGGTAGCAGATACCAATTGTAAAGGACTTTGGCTCATTTTATGAATACACACATGAAATTCAGTTATTCTCTCTCTAGATCCCTCTCTTAAGTGCAATCACTTCTCTCTCTAGGGATTACACCCTTTCTCAATGTTCTTACCCGGAACATTTGGCGCCGTCTGTGGGAATCGATAAACTTTTGATTCCCGGATCACGTGGATTGATTGCACCACTGATTTTGCTTGAGATTTTCGTTGTTTTTCGTGGATTTCGTGGGACGGATTTTGATGACGGAAATGGATCTTGGATGATCTTGACCTTCAAAAATACAATGCACCTTGACCTTCAAGAATTCGTGTCGCCACAGGTCTCCCGACAGCATCTTCTTCCACAAGGTTCGCCAACGATGGCGGCGGAAGTTCGGGAATAAAAGCATCGAAGACAAGCCACGCATTCTGAGGCGGAACCGCTTGTGCTACTGGGAGGAGGGGATTTGCGATTTAGAATGGACGGATCTGTTGATTATTGCGGCATCACAGGCGGATCGTGGCGGAAGCTTGATCGCTGTTGTCAATCGACGGAGCAGGAGCTAATTCGAGACTGAGAAAGGAATCGATGAAACTCAGTGGCTATAGTGGACGGGAGAATGACGGATCAAGAAAGCTGATCAGATTTCGAAACGGGAGAAGAAGCAGCGATAAAAGGAGGAGTTTCAGATCGGTGGCAATGCGGAGGGGAAGGAACAGGGTGCGTTCACGAGAGAATGACAGATCGAGATTCAGCGTGTAGAGGGGTGTTAGTTCTTCAAGGCGCATCCAGCGATGGCAGATCGGAGCAACACGGTTCAGACCGACAATGAAGAGCGTCAACAGAGGTGAAGCTTCAGGTCGAGGAAGCATGTAGGCAAGGGAGAGCAGATCGGTAATGACGAAGAAAAGAACGAAGGCGAGGAATCTGTCCAGAGCACAATACATGAGGAGCAGAGCCAATCCCGAGACGTTTTTTGATGAGGCGTGGGAATTCTGGCGGGCACGCTTTTGCTTTAGTGGTTGAAGTTCGGCGAGCAAGTGTCGGCGGCGTTGAAGTTAGGCGGTGAGCAAATTCTTGCGAGCACGTTTGCTTTGGCGAGCACGTTTGCTTTGGCGAGCACGTGTTGGCTTTGGCGAGCACGTTTTGAAGCTAGGCGGCGAGCAAGTGTTGTTGGCGATGGGGTTCGGCGGCGAGAGAATGTCGCCGGCGTTGGAATCTGGCAAGCACGTTTTACTCCGGCGGCGGAATTCTGGCCGGCACGTTTTGTTTTGGCCATGGAAGTTTGGCGAGTAAAGCGTTGCTATGGTTAAGATCGTTGGCAAACAAATTTTCCAATTCCTTCAAACTTTTCCTCCATCTTTCATTTGATTCCCTTCTCAGTTGTTGTATTTCCTAATTTTCTTATTTTGAAGTTGATATTAGAAGTTATATTGTCTTCATTAGTTTTGACTCAGACAGAGAGGAGCAAATCGGATCAAAGAGAAGGAGTGGGTGAGTTGAGACACACCAACTGCTCGATGAAATGTCACAGGGGAACATTGTCCTTTCCAACACCATGAGGGATGACGCAAGATGGTGATAGCACGTCCAGTGTCGGCGTTGCGGCAAGTGACTGCTGAGCACAATGGCAGATTACTGATTTTGGTTGAGTAAACTGAGGCAATGGAGGATAGTTGAACTAAACAATAGTGGTGTTCGAACAAGGCTCAGAAGCTGGAGTTGGAATGATACGCCGGAATTTCACATGTTCAATAAGGTTTTCTTTAGCACCATGGATGATTGTTATGATTATGAAGTTGCTGCAGGAGCTGAGTTAATTTATTCTATTATCAACCTTCTGATTCTGAGTGCAATATTCATCTACGGTCAGATTTAATTTGACATTTCTAGAGAATGATATTAATGATATCTGTTGATTACATTAGAGTATAAAGTTCTCTCATTTCACCAAAATGCCCTTTACACTTTCTGTCATACAAGTATGAAATTCAGGAAAGGCATGTGCACATGGTCAATTTGCTAGGAGAAGGAGTAACAGTGCAGAGGAAGATAACAACATGAGATGCAGCACATTGGATTATGGTTTAGCTTGGAAGACTCTTCCATAAGCGGTTTGTTATTGGGTGGGACAAGCTCCTGATGGCGCGATTTAGTTACAAAGTGAAACAAGTTTCACGATGAACTAAATTAGCCCCGGAAAAGCCCACGTAACAACCGGATTCATTGGCGATGTATGGGGTACAAATTGCCCATTCTACTGAGCACCGCTTTGGTAATCCAACTGGCCATTGGAACCCAAAGCACTTTGAGTCCCGAAATGGGACGATCACACCAAGGGTGGCGACCTACCGCTAGGGTGGTGACCACATGCCAAAGGGTGGCGACCAAACGCTATGGGTGGCGACCTGTAAGACTCAGTTTCTAGACACACAAAAGTCGCCAAAAGGGTGGCGACCTGACGCTAAGGGTGGCGACCTACCGCAAGAGGGTCGCGACCTACCGCAAGAGGATGGCGACCTACCGCTAAAGGGTCGCGACCTACCGCCAAAAATGAGGGTAGCGACCTACCGCAAAATGGTGGCAACCTACCGCAAGAGGGTCGCGACCTACCGCAAGAGGGTTGCGACCTACCGCCAAAGATGAGGGTAGCGACCTACCGCAAAATGGTGGCGGCCTTACGCTGAGAGTGGCGAGCAAGCCAAACTAATTTCTTATAAGGCACAAAATTCTTTGACAAAATTGGTTTTAACTTAGATTTATAAGAGCACATCTTTGGTGGTTGATCTTTCTTTGATGATTAGGAAACAGGCTAAAGCAAGATGGTGATGGCGATGCGGCGAGTGAGGACACTCCTACTCCTCATGACTTGGACGGAGTCTGGTGAACTTGTGGACTCTGGCGAGAGAAGGAGCATGCGTGCTGGGCGGACCTTCTCCTAAGGACGATGCGGCGGCGACTTCGGCTTGAAGACACATTATGCTCTCAAGCTTCGAGCTCGGTGTCTCGTGGACTGGTTGAATCCTTTCACCATATTAAGGGACTCGCCCCGGAAGCAACTTGATCCGTGAAGATGCTACGAGGGGCGGATGCGGGAGAGATTGGCGGGAGACCATGTCACCGGGCGAGCCGGCTTCTATTCAGCGAGTCACGTCATATGTGGCGGGCCACCACGACTCCTTAATCTTGTAGGCGTTTGTACACCATCTTTCTAGGTCCCGCGTCAATGGGTGATTCATGTATTTGTGTATTTCCTTGCGCCTATTAGCGGTTTGTGTTTCATTCGCGCCATGTCGGCGACCTACACGCTTTATATATTCTTTGTTGATCCCGCCAAGTAGCGTGGTTAGGTGATCTTCTAGGCGGGGAAGCTATTGCAGCTAGAAGCTTGGGAATAGTTCCTGCGCGTTGGTCGGAACCGCCAGCCGAGGAACGCCGTACCAAGTGGAAAGTGGCAACGGGCGACCTGCTAGGGGAATCACAAGGGGACAGAGATTGGCGGTCACATTTTGAAGACACACTTCGCTCTCCTGCTTCGAGCTTGTGGACTTGCGGACCAAGGGCGCTCGCCCTTCATCTTTCCACGACATGTTGGCGACTTGGATTTTTTGCATACACGATGGATAAGCATTAGGCAGTTAAGTTTTCTTAAAGACACACTTAGCTCTCATGCTTCGAGCTCGGTGTCTTGTGGACTTGTGGACTGGGCGAGCCCCTAGAGGGGCAACGCCCAGGGTTCACACCGCCCCGTGGCGGGTCCCCAAGCCAGTAGGGTTGGGCCTCGTTCAGCCAGGCCCACACGGCCCATTAAGGACACTAGCATATGGGGGCCCAACACTACCTCTATAAATAGGTAGCAGATACCAATTGTAAAGGACTTTGGCTCATTTTATGAATACACACATGAAATTCAGTTATTCTCTCTCTAGATCCCTCTCTTAAGTGCAATCACTTCTCTCTCTAGGGATTACACCCTTTCTCAATGTTCTTACCCGGAACAGAAAGACATCATTGTTTCAGTCAAGTTCACTACTTGGCCTGAAGCATGATCATACTTTGAAACTTCATCAATCATTTGAGCAACTTCATTTTCTCTCATAGGTCGAAAGGATTGGACACGTTTAGAGCTGAAGAGGTGAAGGACACAAAGCTTCCTTATTTCTCTCCAATAAGGACCATATGGAGTGAAACCTATGTCCAACCCGTTGTAAGAGAATTTCCTTAGGCCAAGGAAAGGTGGTCTGCTTGCAAATTTGAGGTCATGAGTTTTAAACACTTCTTTGGCCATTTTTTCTGAGGAAATTACCAGTGTTGGGATGGAGCCGAGGCACAACGACATGAGAGGTCCGTAGCGTTTGGAGAGCGTCCATAAACAGCGATGTGGGGATGAGCTATCAAGCTGGTGTAGATTGCCGATGAGAGGAAGGCCTGGTGGACCAGGTGGAAGATTTGCTCTTGTGCTGTATGTTTTGTGTTTGTGGACAATGAATATAATGAAGATAGATAATAGAGAAAGAAGAATGAGCACCTCCATGATGTCCGTTGGCAACTTGGCATACAAATTGGGCTTCTTCATTTCAAATTTATAGAAGGAGAATTGGTAACAAAAATGATCTATGGACCCATGGGCGGACCCATGTTGAGGCAAGGTGTGGCTTTAGCCACACCAGTTTTTCTTTCTTTCTTTTTTTTTTAAAAAAATATTTATATGCTTCTATATGCTCTCACACCTGTGTGTTGCTTTCATTATATTTTCTTCCTGAATGTATTTGATACTGTGTGTCTGTCTGTGTCTGTTGTTCATATCTATCATGAAATTAATGTTCACTCAAATTATTGTGTTCATCATGTCATCCAATACAATACATATATAAAGAAGAATATACTCAAACAATATAAATTATAATAAACGACAAAACCTTCACTCAGCACTTTGCAAGCTACTCAAAAAATTCATTAGAATAAATTTTGTTGTAACTTGCTATGTGTTGCTGTGGACTTCTCATGCACCTCCTATTTTTCGGCCTCTACTATTAGTGTAGTATAGATTGTTGTCTTCCTATTGTATTTTCCCTGTTTTATTGTCCTTGTTTCTTTACTGTACTGTTGTTTTCACTTTGTTTCTTTTGTTATATTTCGTTGTAAGCTTAGTCCTTCTTAAACTGTAAACTCTTATATTTCCATGAGAAACTTTATCTCATGGTTTTATCTATAATATTTTTCTTTTTCAAAAAAAATAATTCAATATAATATATTTTAGTCTATAATTTCTTTTATGTTTAGCCTCACTGATATATAAGGTCTAGATCCGCCCCTGGGACCTCATTTTTTAAGCCACACACTTGCAATTTGTGGTGGTCTCTAACCTTCACAAATTTCCGAGTTTATAAAAAGATCTCAAATTTTGTATTGGTCACAAATCGTCATAAATTACAGGTGTCATTATAAAGTGGTTTTCACAAGTGGTGATTATATTGGTGAGTAAAGTAACATCACACTCCGTGTACCCGATTTGTCGGAAAAAAAGTAATGATTTATTCACCTTTATTTTCTCTCACATTTTAGTTTTACACATTTTTTTCTCTCTCTCAATTTTCTGTCACATCACATATCATATCACTCATTTCTCTTATTTATCTTCTTAATTTATCAAGGTGGAGGTGGAAATGTAGTGTCAACAAAACATTTTTGAAAAAAAATGTTATCACATCATAGAAAAATAAAACAAGAGTCAATCATATAATTCAAGAAATAATGTGAAAAACTTAAAAGCTGGAGAACAACCACGACTGTTATTTATACTGTCAATTAGAGAATAATATTTATGTAAAAATTCCTACAATCTATAGATTTCTTTCTCAACTGTCTCATAGCCCCGGTATACACATTCTTCAAGGTAAATATATCAACTAAATCTCACCAAAAAAATTAAGAGTGTGAGACAAAAAGAAGAACAAAACATAAATACAAGCGAAAAGTATTTCCAATTGGTACATCTAGAAACAAATTAACACCAGTCAACATATAGCCTTAACTTCCCTTTTCCTTTACCCGACTAGGTAATTTGGAACTTCTTATTTCTTTGAATTTCTTCTTCCTTAACCATATGGCGACTTGAGACTTGTTCCATAATTGCGATCAAACCTAACAATTGATGCATCTTCCTCCTGCATTGTCTGCATCGACAATCATAGCTTTCATTTTCTACTCCAACCCGTAAAGAAGACATTTCATGTGAAACTAAACCATTTCAAAAAAATTCACATGTCGAATCTCTGCTACAAATTATGGTGCAACTTCCATGTTGAGTTTCTCCAAAAGTTCTTTATTCATCGACATAACCTTATCACACATTTTACATCAATGTCAACCAATGTACGTGTTCTAGCTATCACCAGACACCTTGCACCCATACAACTGATGCATGTGTGTTGTCACCACACACATATATTGCATCCATGTTGATCAATGCTCCGTGTCACTTGAACAATTTTTCATTACATGCCTAGCTATACTTCCCTTTCAATGCCTTGTGTTATCCGGCTTGTAACAACACATCAATGATTTGTATTTTTCATAAACTAAAATTGATTCTTCCATCCTATTTCTTTGTCACATCACTTCAATGTCAACATTCTAGTTGTACGCGGACTGTAAACTGTGCACTAGATATGTTCATAGAAAAGAGATGTGAGTCATAGTAGACACGCTTATGTACCAAGTCTTAGCAAGATCTTTCTTCAAAACAACACTTTTACAATATCAGTGTGGCTCCCAACGAAAGTTTTGGTCAAAGCTGTCAGCATGGTCGAACCATTATCGATGATATCATTATTAGGGAAACCATACATAAATTAAAATCTGAGACACAATCATCACACAAGAATATAACGTAGAAAATTTCAAAATTAAAGAAAAACCACGATTATTGTCTATATCAACAACTTGTATAGCCCTCACCTCTCTCTCTTTTCACCATATGAGACTAACGTGAGACTTCTCAAAGAGTTTCTTTGACCTCCTTTTCCATTTACTATTGTTATAATATAATATCAAATCATTCATGTGACATTTATCCAACAGCTTAAGCTTTTTGGATAATTAGTTGCTTGACATGGTATCAAAGCCTAAAAAATCAAGCGGTTTAGAGTTCGATCCTGTCGCCCCAATTCTTCTAATAAAAAGTTTAATTTGAGCATATGGTAAGTGGATCTGTGCATTGTCCACACTTCAAATTCAAATGGATCTTGCGTGAGATGACGTGTTAGAATATAATATAAAATCATTCATTTGACCCTTTACCCAACAATTTAATCTTTTGGGATAATTAATTGCTTGATAATTACACCGACAATTTGAAACTTATTCCACCATTATATTACTATCAAACCCAATAACATGTATCTTTCACCGCACTGAAGTTGAAATGACAGCAATTTAGTAAAATAAATAAATAAATATATAAACTCAAAGATAAGGAGAAAATAAGGTGGAATAAAGGTAGTTTTTTTTATATGTAAATATTAGTTGTTAGTAAATTAATCTTCTTCAGGGTTTGAACTTGGACTCTTTAACTTTTATCCTCTCAAATTCTTATGTCTCATAGCTCTTATCACTTAAGCTAATCTTTGAGGACCGGAACAAAGGAATGTAACTGATGCCTTAAAAATCTAATAGTTTATAGAAGTAAAACGACGATATGATGAACGATGTATTCCATCAATCTTCTGTTTTGTTTCATAAAACATAGTGTAATTGTGGTTAAAAGTTAAGATGAACGATTAACTTTTTCTACTATAAATTAATAATTAAAATTTTAATTTACCGACCGGTGGATCTTTAACTACTGTTTAATTTGTTAATTATATACTATTCAACAGATTATATTAATTTGATAAATGATACAAATGAGATGACTAAGAAGATGACTATTTGGTTTCATATAACACAGTGTAAACGTGGTATAAAGGTAATGAGTATTAAAAAGGATGGATGAAGATCGTTATATCCATTACATCAAGTTATTTATTCAATCATATCTGAATAATTTTTTAAAGTAAATGTCAATCATTAAGAATCAATTGTTAAAATTTAAAATATGTTAGGTGAGTAATGTGGTATCTACATTTTTTTTTGTGATATTCACATTAGGTGGTTCAGTACATTAATGACATGTGATAATTGAAATTATAATTCTCGAAGTTATAATTCTAGTGCAATAGTGCTTTCGTTAATTTGACAACTCAACTGTCCTCCAACGGTCGTGGTTGGCGTCCACTGCGACCTTGAAGCGGCTGTCGTGAATTGAATCTCGATCCTAGCATTGAGCCTGAGCGACATGGTTTCGACCTAATCGACGTAATCGACCTAGCATCGACCTAATCAACGTAATTAATCTTAAGGTACATTATTAGGAAAATACAATTGCTGATTCATGTGATACATGAGTCTTTATTACCATGTCAACTTATTTTGAGTATCATGCCTTAGTCCGACTTAAGGTATCACAACAAATATGATATTATGTGATTGAAAACTTATAGAATGAATATATAGCATATACATCACAAGTTTTGTACTTTAAAAGATCACCTCTAAAGAAGGAACAAAAAAGGATGAACAATTAACTTAATCTAATCAAGGAAATTTTAATTTACCGGTGGACCTGAAAATGTAGCTGTTTAATTTATTAATTATTTTTTGAACGGATTGTATTAATTTAATGAATGATACAAATGAGATGACTAAGAAGATGCCTAATGGTAGTGATAGATAAAGATGTAAATCACACAAATTTCTGCACTAAATAATCTACCATGTAATGACTCTCTTTCCTAAAACAATTTTTTTTTATATATCGGAAAACTACCAACAACAAAGACAACTAAGGAATAGAAAGCGAGTCCTTCAACAGAAGGTACTCCACATCAAGATCAGGGGAGTTAAGGGTCCACGCTCCAGACGCCCGAGCAGTTGCACCCTTCCTAGCCAAGTAGTCAGCTACGCCGTTACACTCGCGAGGGATACAATTAAGCTTCACTTTTCTTACAGTCTTTCCTACAACATTGATGCGAAATAAACTTTTAATTGAATTAAGCTGATTAGGATGACATATACTATAATCTTTTAATTGAACTTAATCAAACTAACTTATTAACTCTAAAATAATTCTAAATTAACAAGGATCATCAAAGCATTACATTAGAACAAGACAACTTCAAGCACCTTTTTTATGCTTAATATAAAGAGAACCAAAACAAAATAAACAGAAAATAATCCTCTACTGCCTAACTACCATGGTACTCAAGGAGTCGGCCAGGAGTAAAGCCTCAATGCCAGGGAGGGGATCCTGAACATGGAGGAGTTGTAAATCTTGGGATGCACCTACCTTAGCCGAAAAATCGGCACAAGAGTTCCCTTCACAAAGGATATGCTCCACCCGAGCCACCCAAGCGCGCTTCAACAGCTCATAGATATTGCTAATGAGGACAGGAAACACATGGTGTTGCGTAGGGGGAGCACGCACCAGAGAAACAACCAGCATTGAGTCGGAAAAACACACCACATGACAGTGCCCCAGGTTCCAAGCGAGCTCCAAATCATGAAAAATGGCCAGCAGCTCCATATGCAGCACCGATGCGTGCCCGCGAAAACCCGTAAAACCAGCAAGCCAACTGCCTCGATCATCCCTAAGACAGCCACCGAAACCAGATCGAACCGAGACCCCAAGCGAGCTACCATCGCAGTTAACAGCAATCTCAGAGGCACTAGGCGCTATCCACGACACCATTCGCGGCTGAGAAGGACGCTGCCCCATAGGCCAAGCGTGAAGAATCAGCTGCTTGAACTCAATAATTATCAGCACGAGACGGTCCTCCGGCAATACCGCTTGATCAAACAACGCCCTATTCTGCGCTGTCCAAATCTCTCAAATAGCAGCTAACGTCGTCACCTCAGCCTCACCAAGAACCTGCTTGAACCAGTCACACAGAGCCAACACGCTGAAAGAGCCATGTCTCGGAATAAGCCCTAGACATAGCCAAACCCTCAGCATCGCAAAGACAATGCAAAACCGTTTCAGGGTACAGGTTGCACCTAGAACACACTGACGACGCTGCCATATGGCAGGAAAAAAGAAGATGGTTCACTGGCAACGCAATGTGACAGCCCAACCAGATTAAGAAAATGATTTTGTAAGGTCCCCTGAGACGCCAAATCCATTGCCAACCAGTGTTTATTTCAAGCACCTATGGTGCATGGCCTGGTGATATTGTAGATGCATATTCATGTTTTTTAAACAACATCATTAATTAATAAGAAATAAACTCAAAGATACATCAAGCTAAATAAAAGGGAGAAAACCCGGAGGAATGTTTTCTACCCAAACAAAGATAATCAGTAGCATTATTGTCACTCATACAAATTAACGAAATCTCAATAAAATCAAATTTTAAAGCAAGAAGACGACAATCCTTAATGAGAGTAAT
Organism: Lotus japonicus; assembly: GCF_012489685.1. Taxonomy (NCBI): domain Eukaryota; kingdom Viridiplantae; phylum Streptophyta; class Magnoliopsida; order Fabales; family Fabaceae; genus Lotus; species Lotus japonicus. The sequence goes on along the minus strand of NC_080045.1, from coordinate 1,881,494 downwards.
AAGTTAAGAACTTTCGTCAGAATGCTTCCTCCAAAACTCAAAACAATTGTAAACAATCCATCTCGAGATAGACCAAATGGAAACAAAGATCAATAGCCAACAATAACACTAACTGGAAACCAAGAGCCTATGTTACCATGGATGAAAAAACATCGAAAAGGTATGTCGTTGCAGTTGCCAACATACCAAACTGAAGTGGGCGGGGCCTGCAACCTCCACCGAGCCCAATCCACTATTTGAGATAATCTTCTTCAATGGGAAGAGATCCTCGAGCTCCCATCTCCAAACGCGGAAGACGATACGCTTGGCCTCTTTCTGACATTCTGGTCCTGCCCTCCCTCCCTGGTATTCATACGAGAGCCTCCAACCCGAGCTCATGTCCTCCCTACGTGAGTGCCAAAAGGGCGAACAACCTAGCTTGAGAACTGAATCTGTCTGAAGATGATCCATGCCCCGTCGCCGAGAGAGGCTTGTCCACCACCTTCATACGCCCACGTGTAGCAATCTTGGATATACCTGTGCATACCCCTGAACTCTGGAGAGGTTCATTTACCACCACTTTTCCTATAGTGCTTTCATCCGAGTGTGATTTTACAACCTCCTTCATGGTCCTTGTTTCTGAATAATTTTCTTCAACTAACTCCACACCACCTGAACCGGTCCTCTTTCCCTCTTCCTTAATATTATCATATGAATTCCTTTAATTAGAAACCTGTTTTTGGTCACGTCTTTCGCCATTGCCTCTCAACCTCGATCCTAAAAATCTATCCTCATTCGCGCGAAGCGTAAAGGGAAGGGTGTGTCCTTTGAATCAGCACCACGATCACGATGTACATGGTCAAGCCTTCCACTTCGGTAGCAGAAGTTAAAAAAACTTCTCTTACTTGAAAGTGGCCTTAAACGGAGGTCCCCCAATCATCTAGTAGCATCTATCCACGACGCAAAGGCGCATCAACTCTTACCCACACACGAATATGGAGGAAACTACCATACTTGCTCGCTTCTGATCTATCCCACCCTAGAAAAACAGTAAAATACTCACCGTGGGACTTCGCTATTGCCTCTATGTGAGCAGGCTTCAACAAATTGTGCACCTAGATCCAAAATGGTACCTTAGTCTACGAAACCCCTGTTGAGTCTCCCTGGACATCAGAGGTGTTCAGAGCCATCATATGTCAATCGAAAAACCAAGGGCCTGATGTGAGAATCAGATCCCCATCTCGAGTTGATGAGAATTTGTAACTGAACAAATTCATCCCAACATGGCAGATCTCTACGCAGTTCCTGGATTGCCAAATATCATGCATAACATTCTTGAAAGCTTTCACACTCACGGAGTGATGCGTTAGCACCTTCCCCACCATCAAGACATCATTACCCAAATTTGGATCCTTTTCCAATGTTCCCAAGTTGAGGACCATGTTTTCATCTTCCTCAAATTTGAAGCCCATATTGTTGTCCAAGGAAGAAACTCGGGGCACGGCAAACCGCATCCAAAAAAAATGCAACAACATAATCACGCGTGCAAGATGGTCAAGACACCATAAAGGACATGGTACCAGTAGGTATACATGCAAGATCCAAGAAAGCGCAGATTTGGTCACTAAAGCCAAGAAAACAACAACCGGGCACACAATCCAATGCGGTCAAACAGCGTCGTGCCAAACTCTAGGCATCGTACTCCCAAATTCTAGGAGACCCATATGAAAAAGGTATTTTGTTTCCTTGTCCATGGGTTTGTGTGGCTTTTTTTACTCAGGTTAAGTTGATGTTCGTGTAATGCAATTATTACAATTCTTGGTTATGTTTAGAGAAAATTATTATTTAAAAATTAAAAGAGATAGTTATGTTGGTTAATGTATTCAACACGGATTTATATCCCCTCATGTGAGAATATTTACTCTTCCGTTATGGCGTTATCCTAAAAAAATTGTATATTGTAATATTTTCGTCAAAGAACACTTTGCAGTGAAACATTCCAAATTGATGGATAATCTTTTTAATTTTTAGGCCCATATCCAATGATTATCAAACAGGAGTACATCGATGAGGCCCATATCACAGTGTATTTTCAAACATCCTTACATCCACGAAGCCCATTACAGTGTGTCCTGGAATTACTTTGGTCACTATTATTGTTAGAAAAAAATCACTTTTTGGCTTCGCTTGATTATCGGTAAAAAAATACCATGCACCCTGGCTCCTTCCGTCGTAATGTCATTAAGGCCCAACCCCTAAAAGTGGAAGATATCAAATATCTAAGAACGCAATTCCAGTATTGTGCTTTCGCCTGGACCCCGAGAGAATGTCGCACACCTTGCTGCCAAAAGCTGCCTACAAGGCACCCTTGCGAGCAATTGGTCATGGTGCCCGCCTTTAGCCATCTTCAACGCTCTCCAAAAGAATATGCTTTGCGCTAGTTGAAGGTTATCGGTCAGCAATGCAATCTATTCACTTCAGGATACGATTTCCTCTCGCTTGGTTGGTGGGGCGTTATCACAACATCAATGATGTGTAGTTAATACTGGAACTACTTTCTTGGACTCTTTTCCCGCTCTTACTTTTGGACTAGGCTTGTTCCTACTTGTAATAGCTAGGCTCACTCTCTTCTATCACCAGTGTAAATAGTTAGTTAGCTTTGACCTCAAGCATGTCCCGGTCTTTCTACTTATTTCTCTGGGCTTATGCTAGATTGAGTGTCCATTGGGCTTCTACGCCCCTTTTTTGTGCTCCTTGGTGGGCTACTGTGCTCATTGTATTAGGCTCTTTAACCCATGTTTATTTCTAATATCAATATAATCCAGTACACATTGACCAAAAAAAGAAAGTAGAAGTTTGACAAAAAAAAGGCTTAATTGCATTTTCCGTCCCTGATGTTTGACCTTTGTGCAATTTGAATCCCCTTTGTTTAAAACGAGTGATTTTAGTCCACGAACTTTCTGGAATTTCTATAACTTGTTGTTTTGTTGTTTTTTTTTGTTACTTCTGAAACTTATTTCCAGATCTTTTTGCTGTTGATTTATTGGATATGAAGATGGAGAGTGATTATAGATTAATGATTTGATTAAATTAAAATTAAACAAATTATGATTATTTTATTTTTTAGAATTTTAATTAATTTTATTTTGTATTACGTGGAGTCCAAGTGGCATCTAGTGGTTAAATGTGTTAGAGCCACGTCATTAATGAGCGCCACGTATGTAACTTCTGTTTCAATTGAACGGTAGACTAACAACAAGATCCAATTGGCACAAATTGAAAGTCTGTGGACTAAAATCGCTCGTTTTAAACAAAGGGGATTCAAATTGCACAAAGGTCAAACATCAGGGACGAAAACTACAATTAAGCCAAAAAAAAGGTAGATAGTTTGATTCTTATACATTATTGGGAAAGATTTAACAGACCTGGATTGTCTTCAGCAGTTGCACAGTGCACAATGTGAAAATATAAATTGAACAATAATGCAATTAATTATTTGCTGCAGACCGTTGGAGTGAGTATGTTTCTCGTCCGCATTTAATCTTCAAGACACTTGTGTCAGAATTATGGGAGCAATTTAGTATATAAAAAAAATTGTCATTCAGAAAAGTAAAAGTAGACAACTTACCCGAAAAAAAAAGTCATTTAAATACTAACCTCAATGGACTATGTGATTCTCAAACATGAGAAAGATTCAAAAGTTGTGACCTGCGAGCCACCGCCATCACTATTAGTAGCTCTCATTCTGACATTCTCAACAATTTGGTGACCTTTCCCAACCACTATCAAATGTTTGATCTGGAATTACACTGAACAAGACAGTAACAATACTTAACATTTTTGGTCCTAGATAGCAGCACATCTTCTTGGACATGCATAGAGCTAATAGCATGTGATGAGGCCAGGTCCATAACCCTTTGAAAGCACACAATCTTTGATCGATATCTTGTGGCCAAGATCAAGCTTCTCTTTATAATAATAGATCAAAGTTTGAAAAGGAAGAACAATTTCATGGCTGGTTGCGTTGGTTTCCATGTGACATGGGGCTCCACCATACTCACAGTACTTATTAAATTTGATTTCATTGTTGGCCAGTCATGTGCCGTTGCACCTAAATGCCATTTGATTGCTGAACTGAAATCAATGGAAAATTAACAACAAAATTATGCATATACTATGTTTTGTTTTTCTGTTGGGACTCTAATAATCACTTTATGGAATCAATTTTCATTGATTTTAGGTATTTGGCAATTGACAAAATATATGTTTAGATATATTTTCTAACACTAATTCTGAAAAAAAAGCTATATAGTGAACGCTAATTTATTTTACTTCTGAAACCATGTGTAGTCAAAATTAAAAATCACGTTAAACTATAAGTTACAAAAGTGTAGTCTTTGAAATAACATGTTTTGGAATGTGTGTTAGATGCATATCCAAACATACTGGCTTTTGTGGTGTTATAATTGATTTCAAAAATCTAATGTGAATCCAAACATGCTAATAGAAATTTATAAATTGATTTTAGTTATAAATTGATTTTAGTCTGAAAGTTATTCATTCCGAGAGAAAGTAGAGATAACTTTTTTTTACATATATAATTTAGAGTCGGGATTCATTCACACTCCTATTTTTCACTTCATTTTTACCTCATTCATTTTTCTCTTCTTTTTCAATAATTACTCATCACATCTTTTACTTTATTTCTCTTTTCTTCATATCTATATTTTCTTTCTACTCCATTTATGTTTAGTATGGAGTGTAAAAAATGTTTCCTATCATTATAAAAATCTTTCACATGTATAAACTGATTATTAAAACTATTTATATATATCCTCTACCAATTCTCACAACCCTGCTTCGAACTAACAAAGTATAGTTTTTGTGATTGCCCGATTCTAAATTATGTGTCCACCATGGCACCACCAATTCAATCACGCTAACAATTTTCCACCGTCTACCTTGCGTGGTAGAGCATGATAGTGAGAGCACTGGTTTGCAAATTCTGTGTGCCATTTCGTGATTAGGACGTTTGGTTTTCACTGATATGTTAAGGTTACCAAAAAGGTACTTTAGGAATGAAATAAGGGATAACATTTGTAATGAACTCTAATCTAATAATTTTCAATTTGAGGAATTTCATCATTATGCCTGAGCTTGTCCTTTTCACCATATATGTTGTTGCTTGCATTTGGCCTAAGGATGATCTTGATTCTTGAAGTAACTATATGGAATTGCTTTAGATCTAACAACTTAATTCTATAAATTGTCCTTTTATTTTATTGTTGGCAACGGGGGTACTCTTTTATTTTATTCTATCTACTCTATCATGGTTAATACGATAAGTATTTTCCTTTTTTAACTCAAATTATATGTCTACTTTGGGAAGGGCATCCCTTAAGTGAACTCAATTATTGTGTTTGTAGAGAAAAAAAAGGCTAAAGGGCGTTGAATAAGTGCTTAATTCTTGTTGAACAACAAGACAAAAGAATCACAATCGAAGCATGCACTACTTTTCCAACTACGCTCAATGACTTTGGGTTGGGCCGGAGGATAGGACCTCTAACATAAATGTCCTGTCAACTGTGAATCATCACATGAACATCAGCAAATGCAATTGACATTTTAGCGCTGAGTTCAAGCTAATACATTTTTTTTTACAAATGTATTCCACAAATACACAGTTATAAGATTAATTTCTTACTTGAAACACTACGATCATATTTGTAGATATGTATGTTGGAACAAATTATTATTCATACACATCGCCTAAGAATTGAGCATTCAACTAAATATTTAAAGAATTCAGTTATCTATCAACTATGTTAAACCTTATTGGTAAATAATGCATATATGGGGTGCTTAATTAATATTGAACAATTCAAAAATATCAAACTTCAAACCTCCTACTTGTACATGCTACGATAAATTGTCTCGATTTATGTTACATTTTTTAATGATAAAAAATACTCTAGAGAAAAATGATGATTCACTGACAGGGTAAAAAAAATTTACATTGTCAATCAATTAGATTGTAAGAATGTATCACGTCAATTAATGAAATAAAACAAAAAAAATAAATTTTCTCACATCCTTAAAATCTGATTGGTTGACAGTATAAAAAAAAGGCTTAAATACTCTAGGGGTCCCTGAAATTGTACCCCGTATCAAAATAAGTCCCTGAAAATTTTTTTTCCGATTCCGGATCCCTGGAATTGTTTTTTTAATCAGAATAAGTCCCTACGCCGGAGAAGACGGTGGTTGACGACGGCGGTCATGGCGGCGCTACGACCAGAGTGTTGGGCCGGCTTCGTCTCGTCCTCAGGAACTCAGTGGTGGTGGTCTCGTGGGCTGGGTCGTCACAGTTGAAGAGAAAAGGCCAGTCGCAAGTTGATTTCTTCTCGCCAGAATTTATGGAGCTTCTTGGTTTCTTCGTTTTAGCTTTGTTTCTTGCGATTTCTTCGCCCAGATCAGATATATGAAGGTCTAGGAGTGTTTTAAACATGTTATTTCATGGTTTGTGGAAACAATGAGGAGGCAACCACTGTCTTCTCCGGCGTAGGGACTTATTTTGATCAAACAAATTTTTCTAGGGACCCGGAATCGGAAAAAAAAATTTCAGGGACTTATTTTGATACGGGTACAATTTCAGGGACCTACAGAGTATTTAAGCCTAAAAAAAAATGCATAGAAATTAAACTCAAATAGCCACTAGACTTGTTTTTTTTTTTTCCAACTTTTGGCTCGAAGGAAAGATATCAAGAAAGAGAAGACTGGGATGTCCATGGAGGAGAGGGAGGGTGGCGTGGAAGCTGAAGAGCCTCAATTTTATGGATTTGTCTAACATTATCCTAAGTCATAACTGATGAGATTTGGTAGAAAATTTTCACATGATGGATTGTAAAATAATGTGAACCATGCAATAATAATCCATCTCAACCACGTCGGAGATGACAAAATCAATGACCCTAGACCCAAACACCAAGCTCCCCATGTTGGTGGTGTTGGTCTATGATAAGTGCAATTTTAACGTGTTTTTCATTATCATTATAGGCACTTATTTGACCAGTATACTTGCATTGTTGATCATTTTATCCCCAAAGTAGCTTGCTTAGAAAATATTTAGTTTTAGCATAAAAATAATGTAAATATTATGCTTTTAATATTTAATGTCTTAATTTTGATGTAGGAGTAAGATGATCACTTGAAGAAGGCTTGAATCTTGAGCAAGAAAATAAAGTGAGGAAAGTTGGCTCAAATTTAGCTTGAGCGGACTGGAAACAGAGCTGAAAAATAAGCAAAGGAAAGAGTTCGCTCAAAAGTTGGCTCAAGCCACCACTTTACAGTAGATTTTCAGCATAGTTCGCTTGAGCCAACTTGAGTTAGCTTGAGCGGACTGAAGGCGGTCTTAACTACTTCAGCATGAAGAAAGGTTCGCTCGAGCCAACTTAGCTTGGCTTGAGCCAACTAAGGTCGGCCAGAAACTCTATAAAAGGCCAGACCACGAAATTTTCAGTATCTCTTCCATTCTCTTCCATTTTTTCCTCCCTAAACATTCATAGGAGGCTGGGCTTCATGGAGGAAGGGTCCTTGGGTCTAGGATTGAAAGATTGAAGCTCCGGAGCGTGGCGGCGACCGCCGAAGGACCGTGACAACCTCTCGGAGGCGATGGAAAGCTTGGGAAAGCTTCCATCGCCGTAGATCCTTCGTCGTTCTTCTGGGTTTCATCTCTTCTTCCTTATCCCTTGTACATGTTGTTTCTATTTTTGTATTTAGATTATTGAAACTTGATTCTTTGATTTGTTATAAACTCTTTTCATGAATGTAAATGATAATCTTTCATGTATGGTGTTTCTTTCTATGCTTCATGCTTCTAACCAATCAATTGATAATCAAAAGAGTTCACTAATTTATAAATAGATCGGAAGGTTGATATGAACTAGTGTATGCTTAGTTCAATGAAGGTAGAACACCTATGTCTTAGGTCACAATTTGTGTGTTAAAGTTTTGCTTTATGTGCTTCAAGTATCAGTGATTTGCGTTAGATTTCCGAGGACTAGCATGAGATCGGGAGATGAATGCAGGTCCGGTTCAAGAGAGAAACCACTCACTGAACCAATTGTCTTAAGGTGAGAATATCTTAGGTAAGAGCAATGGTGGATTTCCACGTGACAGGTGGGGTTCTGAGTTCTAACAGGAGTTTCCGGGTGAGAACGGAGATTCGCAAGCCTAGGATACCTTGTATTAGGATAGATTGGTCATTGGGAATGTCTTTGAGAGAGAACTTGAGTTATATTATTCCTTTTGGGTTTTCTAGATGGTAAGGGATTACGTCTAGGAATTCCAACTGATAGATTCACCTAGGCTAGGGATAGTTAGGTGGATAGCTCTCGGCATCATAAGTGAAATGAACCATTACATAAGTGTTTGAGTTGAAAACAATCAAAGGACTAGGTGACGACATATCTAAATACATTTTCTTCTTTGTTACCTCAGTAAACCTTCTTTTACTGTTTTCTTTTATATTCAAAATCACAAAAACAATTTATCAAACATCTTTGTATCCGCTCAGATCAATGTTTAACTGGTGGAAGTAATGTTCACACAATCCCTGAGGACGATAAACCCGTATCTGCTTTGCTATGATTGAATCATAAGGGTTTAGTTCCAAAGCAGTACTAACAAGGAAAAAACCTTTATCAAATTTGGCGCCGTTGCCGGGGATTGTGTTTTGAAATGTTGGTGAAACTAGTGGAATGTTGATTTGAGTTGTATATAGTGTACATATTCTATGTTTCATTCTTATGTGTCAATTTCATTGATTTGATCTTGTTCTTAATGCTTGTTGTAGCTTGATCACCTATAACATGATATGAGATTTGGAACTCTGTAAATCAGACCTAGAATGAATCAACTATTGAATCTAATCTCATTTAGGTTCATTAGTCATGAAATGACGATTTTGATACATAGGTTTGTTGTATATATGTTAATTGTGCATAGTTGTTGTTTTCTTATTCTTGTTTTCTTGTTTTTGTTTTTAAATTCCCTAAGGATTCCTCACTTTCGGTTCTTGAGCGATCTTTTGCAAGTTTTCACGATGAATGTCCTCTTTTGAGTTATTTGAATCACTATATAACCATAAGTTTTGGAAATCATGAGTTTTTGTGTGTTTTAGAACCAGGGTAGTGATTTTGTGAAGTTATGCTGAAATCTGAGTTTTTATGAGCTTCACAAGTTTTATTTATCATATTGAGATTGTTCAATGAGTTTGGAACTAAGAAATGTGATTAAATCAAATTTTGGGGGTGTGACATGTTGAATTTGCATGTGGAATGGAATGTGAATTGGATCATGTGTTTTTGATGCTAACAATCTTCAATTGAGACTTGACACAAGTCCAAAATAGTGTTTTTCATACATAGGGATGAATGGAAAGCAAGGATGGTAAGTATTGTAAAATTTGAGGTATGAGGTTGTGTTAAAATGGAAGAAATCCATGCCCCTAAGTGAATTTGCTGCATAATTATGCAGGTTGCTCTCCAAGACCTTTGAGTTTTCTTATGTTGGTGTTAGTTTAGTATATTTATGTATTATATTTTGTGTATTGTTGTTTTGGTTTGTTCAATTTCAAGTTTAGTGTGTTTTAGCACTTTTTGAGTTCATAAGTTGAGTTTTGTCTCTTAGACTTTAGATTTTGCTTTTGTGGAAAGTGAGCTTAATTGTGCATTTCTAGATGTTCCACAAGGTTCTCATGATCCATATAGAGGTTTGAATGAGTTTTGGGGAAAGAAACTTGAGTAAATCAAAATTTGGGGTAGTGAGTTGTGAAAAAGTGGCAAATAGCATGTGAATTGAACTTGAAGTGGATCTTGAGTTTTTGAAGCTAACAAATTGAAATTAAGATTTGTCACAAGTCCAAAATAGTATTTGAAATGCTTCTTGATCATTGATTAGCTTGAATTATGCTTGGAATGAAATTTGAGGGTTAGACTTGTGAAAGATCGGAAAATTCCCCTGCACCCTACTATTTTTCTGCATAATTCTGTTTTTCTCTGCATAATTCGCTCAAGCGAGGATAGTTTCGCTCAAGCGAGTTCCTCTGTGTGAAAATATAGCTCAAATCTGTAAAGTTCTCGCTCGAGCCAATCTCAAGCGAGTTATGAGCAAGCAGTCTCGCTCAAGCGAGAGCTAGCTTCGCTCAAGCGAAATTCTTGTTTGAAAAAATAGTTTTTCCTCTGGAGAGTCATGCCTTGAGTAACCATCGAGCCAGAATCTCGCTCAAGCGAGAGTGAATTTAGCTCAAGCGAAATGCTGATCCTGAAAATGAATTTGTTACTGGAAAAGGTTGGCTCAAGCGATGCTTAAGCGAAATACATACTCAAAAACATTGTTTTGAGTTTTGAAGTGCTAAAAAGGGTGTTGTTTGAAATTTTATTATGCTTAAGCTCATAATTTGATTATTCTTACCTCTCTTTTGTGTTCTAACGTGGTTTTAAGTGACTTGAAGGCAGTTTTATGATGATATTTACATTTGGCTTGAGGACAGTCCATATCTCTTGAAGGGGGTGAGAGCTTTGATGAGCAACCTTGGATCAAATGCAAAGCAATATGAAGGAGTACCTTTTGTTCTTCTTTCTTTTATTTTTAATATCTTATTAGCATTTTGGTATATATATAAATTAACACTTTGTGTAGTCATTAATATCTGATTGATTTCATAGGGCATGGTTGATGAAATATCAATTAAATTGCATGATATGTGTTAAAATGTGAATTAAATTGTTTGATTCTCTGATTTAATTCGTGTTTGCACTCAGAGATAGCATGATTTGATATGATTGTATGATTCACATGGAATTCATAGGCATAACAAGAAATTTTTTGAAAATCAGGGAATGCTTTGAATCCAAACCAATGTGAGGGAGTGTTCCTATACACTTGTGAGCTGAGAGACTCCTCATTGTGTTGCATGATTGGTTTTGTTTGAGTCTCCGATTATCATTGTTGTATGCAATTTCCTGGAAATGATCAAGGCATATTTTGTTCGGTATATACAGCCACTTAGCCATATAGCCTACCATTTACATGTTAATTCCATTGTTAGCCCTTTTAAGCCTGGAAAAGAATATTTTTCTGATTTGTTCTTGTTTATAACCTTGAGCCTTAAAAGAAAAACACTGATCTCACCAAAGCTGAATGGGTTAAGAGAGCACTTGTTCATGATATGATTGTATTCAAGTTGGGGGGAGAAGAATAAGTGTGTTATTTTTGTGTGATTTGTGTATCAATCTGTTTGTACGTACTTGAAAGTAAAAAAAAAAAAAAAGAGAAAAAAATGAAAAAGGAGAAAAAGAGAATTAAAAAAAAAAAAGATAGATTGATGAAAAGGGTGAAAAGAAAAGAAAAGAGTGGTGAGTGAGAGAGTTGGTAAAAGCACTAGAGTAATTTATCATTTATGGTTGGTTTGAACTATGATTGCTCTCTTAGCTTGTTGAGTACCTTGCATATCCAGAAAAACCAATTTTCTTTGAAGCCTCACCAAATTACAACCCTCAAAGACCTTATAGATCCTTGATTGAACATGCAGCCTTGATAACTGCGGAGACGAATAACAAAATTGATTTCTGTGATTCAGTGAGTGAACTGAGTGAAACACTCACCTTAGTTTGAACATAATGAACTGATGAGTGAATGAGTATGAAGGTATGAAAAACGGTAGAAAGGGGGGGTTTGAATAACGTTTTCAGTACAAAACTACCACCTTAAAGATTTTAACAAATCTTTTCGAGAACTAAGTGCAAAAGATAAAGATAGAAAAGCACACAAGGATTTTATCCTGGTTCACTTGATAAATCACTCAAGCTACTCCAGTCCACCCGTTAAGGTGATTTCTTCCTTCTTAGAATGAAGGCAATCCACTAATCAGGTAAGAGTTACAACTGCACTTGAAACCTACAAGTGACTAACAATTACACTGACTTAGCTCACACTAAGATTCACTCTCTTAGTCTTCTCTAGGATCCGATCAACCTTGATCTCCTAAAGGAAAATCAAACAACTGTTTGAGGTTGGTGTTTACAAGGGTTTGCTTCTGAATAAGCTGAGTGTAAACTAAATAAATTACAAGATGAAAGAAAGCTTAGAATATTTTGAATATCTTGCGCGTGTGTTGCTTCTTGTATTCACTTCTCTTCTAGCCGCTTCTTTCAATCTTCAGCCTCTATATATACTCCAAGGATTAGGGTTGAGCGTTGCATGGAAATGCTACCGTTGGAGGGCAGTTCTGGAAAATCCAGCTTCTGCTGTGGCTGAGAACGTTAGGTAGGTCGTCAGGAAGGTACACTTGCTTTTGTACTTGGATAGCGACTTGACCTTTTAACCTAGGAGACTTCTGATCAGAGGAATGCTTCGTATTGGAACTTGTGAAGCAGGTTGATCAGAGTCAGAGGGATAGCACAGATCCTCTGACCATTGTATCTTCTGATTCTGAACTCAGAGGGAAGAACATGGCCTTCAGAGTTTCTTGCTTCTGGACTTCAGAGTTTCCACTATTCAGCTTCTGGATCTTCAGAGTCTTCTACACCATCGGAACATCTGAACCTTCAGTGTTTCTTGGTTGTCAGAACTTCTGGATCATCAGAGCTTCTAGCGACTGAGTCCTCATCAGAGTTTGTATAGCTTCAGATCTTCTGAAGCTTTTCCACTGTTCATACTGAACATGGTGAATGCGAAAGCGTTGCTTGGGTTACCCTTTATACACAGTGCTTCTGATTTGTGTGAAATTGAGTCAGGGTCAGAGCCTGTAAATAGCACACTCAGAAAAACACGTTAGAGTACCACAATTGTTCATATCAAAAGGTTAACTTGTAATCATCAAAACATAGAGTTGTACTACTAGATCAAAACTTGATCTTACAATCTCCCCCTTTTTGATGATGACAAAACTAAGATTTTTGATGAACAATTCTTAAACATTAAACTGAATTCACTCAGAGTTTAGAGATATAAAATAAGACTTATCCTGATGTGAATAGTTTATCTTGCTCATTCTGAATTCAAGTCACTGCTTGATTCTGAGCTTAGCTCCCCCTGAATCTAATACTTGATGAAAACGTTAGTAAAGTCTAGATTCTGAGCTAAATCATATAAGAGTTCAGAGTGAAAAGCTTATGACATAGATGAAAAACGAATAATCAGAGCGCATAAGTGATCAGAGTCATGGACAAGGTATCAGAGTCTTGGGTATCAGAGTCAACTTAGAATCACTTCAAAAGAAGTGAAATGTATTCCTTGTATTTGCCCAGTGACACATCTATGGTCATGAAGGTGGAACTCTTAAAATCTCCAAAAGAAAAATAAGTCACACTAACACATCTTACACATCAAAAACTGGGTTTACTCCCCCTTTTTGTCATAAGCAAAAAGCTTGGGGTGTGAAAAACTTAGCTTGAAGTACAAGGTACGTCCCCCTTAGAGAAGGTCTAAGTTGAAAGAAAATGAAGACGATGTAAGAATCAGAGTGAGGCGATAATAAATAGAAGAGTTAATGCAAGGGATGAACGTTTACCACCGGTCAAGTGAGGAAATATAAGGGTCAGTTACCAAGTACTTAACCTCGAGAAACTGTAAGAGCATTAACTTTCAGAGAGAAAGTGAAGCCTATAAAAACGTTGGAGAGAAAGGTAAGCTTCACACCTCGAATTATATTCAGAAAAAAAATGGCATCATACAGAATGGCATTAGAAGAGCTCAGAAGGAAGGCGTTTGAGGAAGATATGTTCCTCAATATTAGGCATCCCGATGGTACAAAGACCATACAAGAGCTGACGAAGACACTGCTTGAAGAAGATCTTGGTCCAGAGATGGAGAAAGATCTGAAGGAGTTCCTCTGCTTCGTGGAAGAGATTCAGGAGCTTTGCCAGCGGGAGCTGAATCTGCTGGAAGAGAAGGAGACTGTGGAAAAGAGACTCAAGACGACAGAAGATAGTCTAGAAAAAGATGATCTGAGCATCAAACTTGGCAACATAGAGTATGCATTGGATCGTCTGGAGAAGGAAAGAGTGGAGCAGCGCCAAGAATGCAGAAGAATGAGGAAGGATCCTCCATTCTAGATATAGGGAATAATGTATGATGGAAAGAATTATGATGTAAACATAGAACAATTATGAATAAAACAGGTTTTGCAAACATATGTGCCACAAATATATATAGATATATGCATATAGAATCACAAATGAACAAATTAAAGTAAGTAAATAAGCAGAGTTTAAATAAAACAAAGTTAAATAAAAAGGAAAAGGAAGAAAAAGAAGAGATCCTAAAAACTAAGATTTGTCAGTACGGCGCAGAAGTTCCATCATCATGTGCTTCATCTCAATCAGCATGGATTCATGAGTGTCAAGACGTTGTTCCATGATGTCGAGTCTGGATGAGCTTGTCGGAGTAGAGCTGGAAGGAACGTTCTGAGCAGCTTGAGGTTCTGGAATGGAAGCAGAAGCAGCAGGAGTAAACAGAACTGGTGCAAGTCGCTCTGCCTCAGCTTCAGCTTCAAGACGTTCGGCCTCAAGTCTGGCTTGTTCAGCCTGAGCTGCTGCTTGACGGGCAGCTTCTTCTTCTTGTTCTTTCTGTCTCTTGGCTTCTTCAATGGCTTCAAGAAGCTTGGTTCTCTGTTCGAGTTCATGAAGAGCCACCCTCCTAGCAAACCTTTGCTTTGCAGCCTCAATGCTCTGACTTCCCTCTGCATGCAGGAGCTGCAGCATAACGGGAAACTGAGCCACCAGCCAAGTGCTCAAATTGTTCCACTCATCAGCCACATTTTCAGCATTCTCACTGAGGTCAGTCTGACCGTGCACATTGCGGAGCCTCAAGGAGGCTTCATGATTGAAAATATTGATGCACTCAGAGAGAGATGTGGGTTGAAGGTGAGTATAGGGAATGATGGAGAGGTTGGGTGCAGGAGAGGCTGGGTGATTGCTGCTATGAGCTTCAGAGGCACCTTGTGGAGAACCAATGTTAATTATGGGAGCATTGGGTTCAGAGGTTCCACGGTGAGGGTCTGAAGTTTCAACCAGAGGGTGAGGTGATCTAACCGAGGATTGGTTAGATACTGATTGTTCAGGTTCAGGGTCTGGTTGAATTGGCTCTTGTTGGTCAGGGACAGGGTGAGCCTGTTGGACTAAGGGGTCTGCCTCTTGGATAGGATTGGCCAAGATAGGTTCATCTGGGTCAACTAGACGTTCAGGTCTAGGGCCAGGATATTGCCTAGGGCTTGGACAGGTAAGGTAATATTCTTCCAAGGCAGATACCTTCTCTTTCCTAACCTCCATGAATTTTCTAAGTGATTCAGAGGTATTTGAGGGAGGAGAGTCAAAGACATTGATGGGGAAGGATACAGGTGTGAAGGCTGATGAAGAGTCTGTATCCGTGGTTCTGACAGCAGGACGTGCTGATGCTCTGGGAGCAGAGTGATCAGACGTTCTGGGTTGTGGTTCTGTTGGTTTGGGTTCTGGTTGGTTGGGGATGATGGGTTCAGAAGTTAATGGGTCGTATGGAATGGTAAGGAGAGAGGTTGGATCTTCTGACCTAGAGGGTTGGTTCTGAAGCAAATTCCAGAGTGGTGCTTCAGTAGGAGAAGGTTGAAAGAATGAAGATCTTGGGGAATGTGGTGGAGAGGTGGTTTGTGCGGCTGGCTGGGATTCATGAATAGGAGTGAGGGGATTTGAAGAGTGTTGGAGTAAGGCAGAAATTGGGAGTGCATCAAATAAATTCAAATCATCATCAGAGGTAAGTGCAGGCTTACTTGTATGTGCTGATGATCGAGTCACTCTGGCAGGAGGTTCAGTCCTTCTGACCTCTGCAGCAGCTGGTTCCACCCGAGTAGGCTTCACCACAATTCTGACTTTCTTCTGCTTCTTCTTTGGAGGACCATCCTCACTATCATCACCATCATCATCAGCAGGCTTGCTCTTCGCCTTCTTGACCAGAGGGACATCAGATTCCTCTGAGGATTCGTCCAGAACCATCTTCCTCTTGGTTTTCTTCTTGGGAGGAGAAGGAAACTCTGGAGCTGGTGGAAGTCTGCTGACGAAATCATCAAGGTCAATCTCGAATCCTTGAGCCCTGAGGTCTTCAACATAGCATCTGATGGCTTCAGGATGGTCTGCTTGAGTCCACAGAGGGTAGTCATTCAGAGGCATTCTTCTTCCTCTGATCTCAGAAGATGTGTCCTCATGAGCAGGAGCAATCTTCTTCTGGACCAAACCCATCTTCTTCAGAGAGTTGGCAGTGAAGACATCGCTAACAATTGTGCTCAAATCCTCTGTGCAACCAGCATTGATCAAATCTTGCACCAAGTTGCTTTCAATGAGAAAGTCTGAGATCAGCCTCCCAAAAGGAATATATTTGATGGCTGACTTGATGGAGGAGGTGGTGCGAGACTTCCGGATGCATTCCTTCAAATAGGAGAACAGGAAGTAGGGAAGGCAGATCTTCTCCTTGTCTTGAATGAAGAACAGCATCGCCTTCTGATTGAAGTTGATGTAGTCTGGAGAACTGCCCTTTGGTCGTTGATTGATGCAGTTGAGCAGGATCTTGTGCCAGACCCTGAGTTTGGGTTGAAGGTCCATCACTTTGTAGCTCGTCTTGCCCGGTTTGAAGGTGGTGTACAGGGCCTTGTTGACGATGTCCTTGGTTCTGGGTTTCAGCTTTGATTCCGTTAGTGAGAACCGATACCCATGAGCAGTTTCTGCACCTAGCAGATTCACGAATGACTTCTCCGTGATGATGATCTTCCTACCCAGTATGTAAGAGACCACCTGAGTGTCATCACAATCAGCGTGCTTCCAGAATTCCTTTACCAGCTTCTCATACACCGGTCCTCGAAGTCGATTGAAGTAGTTTCCCCAACCTTGAGCTTGGACTTCAGGACGGAGATCAAACCCATTTGCAGCCAAGTTGTCGAGGTTGAATCTCCATTCTGCAAGGACTTGAAGTTCCTCAGGAGGAAATACACAGTGAACGGCACAGCCCCGTTCTGCAATAGGAACAATCTCCTCTTGAGCTTGAGCTTGTTCTTGTGCTGGGTTCTCAGAGCCCCGTTGACCCGTTGCCAACCCGACTACCATGTGAGGGAACTGAGGTGCATTTGCAGTAGATCTTCTGGTTTGTCTCACCATTTTGAAGAGGTTGAAGGTTTGAGGTAGAAGATGAAGTTTGAAGGATGAAGAGAGATCGAGAGAGAAATCACGAAGGAGGCGGTTTTGAAAAGCAGGGAGTGCGAGAGTGAAAACCGGAAGTGAGAGAGAACGTGTGTGTATAGTGGGTTTTATCAAATAACCGTTGTTGATTCAAAAAACACTTTAAGATCAACGGTTGAAAATTAAAGATAGACAGTAACAGTAAAATACACAATCACACACAGAAGATAAGCATATCTACACGCAATCACAACAGACTGTCACACGGGCACAAGGAACTATGCATCAGAAATTCTGACGCACGTGTTGTTGTCTCAGCTTCAGAGTCAGTACCAGTGGGCACACACACTCTGATTGAGTTACCTTCTGGACTAGACATCTTCTGATCAAGAAGTATCATAGTCAGAGGTTCTGATCTATCTTCACTCTGGACAAAAGTCCATGTTTAGATTTTTCAGAATTAAATTAAATCTATCTTCAGCTAAGGGCTTTGTAAAGATATCTGCCCATTGATGGTCAGTATCAACAAACTTCAGAAGAAGTACGCCCTTCTGCACATAATCTCTAATGAAGTGATACTTTACCTCAATGTGCTTTGCCCTTGAATGCAAGATAGGATTCTTGCTCAACGAAATTGCAGCAGTGTTATCACAATAAATTGGGATATTGCTCTCAAGGATCTGATAATCCTCCAGCTGATGTTTCATCCAGAGCATCTGAGTGCTGCATATTGCTGCTGAGATATATTCTGCCTCTGCAGTTGATAGAGCAATGGTTGATTGCCTCTTGCTTGCCCATGAGACTAGATTGCTTCCCAGAAATTGACAATTTCCAGAAGTACTTTTTCTCTCTGTTCTATCTCCAGCATAATCAGCATCACAATAACCTGAAAGCTTATACTCTGATGTTTTCTTATACATCAAGCCAAGGTTAGTGGTGCCTTTCAGATACCTTAGGATCCTCTTAACAGCAGTTAAGTGGGTTTCCCTTGGATCTGATTGGAAACGAGCACATAAGTGAACACTAAATAATATGTCTGGCCTAGATGCAGTTAAGTACAGAAGTGAACCTATCATGCCACGATAGAGCTTCTGACATACTTTACCACTTATATCTTCTTTTTCCAGAATGCATGTTGGATGCATTGGAGTCTTGGCCACTGTAGATTCCAGCATATTGAACTTCTTCAGAAGTTCCTTAGTGTACTTGCTCTGATGGATATATGTTCCTTCTGGTGTTTGATCAACTTGTATTCCCAGAAAGTACTTTAATTCTCCCATCATACTCATCTCAAATTCAGCCTGCATCATCTCAGAAAATTCTTTGCATAGAGATTGATTAGCAGAACCAAATATAATATCATCAACATAAATTTGCACAATTAAGATATCATCTTTATAAGTCTTGCAAAAGAGAGTTGTATCTACTTTACCCCTTACAAACTCATTCTCCAGAAGGAATGAGCTAAGTCTCTCATACCATGCTCTGGGAGCTTGCTTCAGACCGTAGAGTGATTTCTTCAATTTGAACACATGGTCTGGTTTCTTTTCATCTTCAAAGCCTGGGGGTTGATGAACATAGACTTCCTCTGAGATATAACCATTTAGGAAGGCACTCTTTACGTCCATCTGATGTAGAACTATGTTGTGATTTACTGAGAAAGAAATCAATAGTCTGATTGCTTCCAGTCTTGCTACTGGAGCAAATGTTTCAGTGTAGTCTATTCCTTCCTGCTGGCTGTAGCCTTGAGCAACTAGCCTTGCCTTGTTTCTGACTACATCTCCTTTCTCATTTAGCTTGTTTCTGAATACCCATTTCGTTCCAATAACATGGACATTCTCAGGCTTCTTCACTAAGCTCCAAACATCGTTCTTGGAGAATTGATTCAATTCTTCTTCCATGGCCAGAATCCAATCCTTGTCCTGAAGAGCTTCATCTATGGACTTGGGTTCAATTAAGGACACCAATCCTTTCAGACTCAGCAGGGTCTCTTCAGAGGGTCTGAAGGCAGATCTGGTTCTGACTGGTTCATCTTTGTTGCCCAGAATCAATTCCTTAGGATGAGCTGCAGTGATTCTGCTCTTCTTCAGAGTTTGTGAGTTAGAGGGACCAGCTTCTTCCTCTGGTTCATCTTCCTCTGGCTCAACTTCCTCTGGAGCTTTGCCTTTGTCAGAAACATTAATGCTTAAATCTGCAAACTTTTCAACTAGCTTTGACTGGTCAGAGTCAAGCTTATCATCAAATCTAACATGAATAGATTCTTCAATAGTCTTAGCATCAGTATTATAAAATCTAAAACCTTTAGATCTATCAGAATAACCAAGTAATAGACACTTAGAAGATTTAGCATCAAATTTATGCAATCTAT